>NC_090369.1:1612529-1912529 GCF_035084215.1 Heptranchias perlo | reverse complement strand
GGAGTTCAGGCGCACGCAAGTGAAATCCACCACACACCCAGTCGAACTCCAGACGAATCTCTTCCTTCAAAAGAGGAGGAAACTGTCTCCAGGCTATCTCATCTCTCTGCGTGACACGGGGCAGGGTGGAAGGCGGGCGGCAGTTCAGCGCCAGGAAGCGGCGGGTCGCTGTGTGATGGGCTCGAGGAGCGGGCGGCCGGGAGAACATGAAGTTGGAGCACAAGAAAAGCTGGCCGAAGCCCAGCCCGGGACAGACGCCAACGCGTCGAGGAATCTCGGCGCATCCAACCTTTCCAAAATAAAAAAAAAACCAAAGCCAGACACTTGACCACCTCAGGGTCAGGCGGAGAGAGAGATAGCTGCTTTAATTCACAAGTTGCCGAGGCGGGCGGGGACTGGGCTAGGTCAGCGGTACTCAGCGTATACAATCCCAGAGAGCGTTCTGTGCCTTTACAGTCCTCTGTTATCGTGTCAAAATCGCAGTTCTCTCTCCTCCACCCCCCTCCCCCTTGGCCTCCTTTTCTTACGTGGGAAACTTGCAAAAGTGGCCCCCCCCTCCATTCCCCGGTAACGTCCAAGGGCTCGGCCTGCAGAATCGCAACTGTAAGGAATCCCCCCACCCCAAAACGTAAGCGAGAGGGCAGCAGCCAGGAGAGGTTTCTCGTCCTGCTTCTAGCAACCATGAATAAGTTCCATCGGGGGGGGGTGGGGAGGGAAGAAAAGAGACGCGGCAGTTGGAACGCTGCACGGCGAACGGGGCCTCCCGTCCCCCTCAGGACGGTCCGTCGCTGACAACTGTAGCGAGCGCCACGGCGGAGCCGGGGCGCGGCTTGAGGTGCTGTCCGAGTGGTCCTACTTTGGCCGTGGAGGGGCGGTGGGAGAGCCCTGGACTGAAGCCGCCGGGAACGCTGGCACGGCCACTCCGCCGGACTGATACTGCGCCAACCCTGGAGGCGGGGGGGGCGTCCCGGCAGGATGGGCGTAGGCCGCCGCCGCGCCCGGCCGCTGCGTCGTCGTGGTCGTCGTGGTGGTGGTGGCGGTGTAGGCCATTCCAGGAATCCCGCCGTACTGGCACAAGCTCGGGAGGCCGTAAGTCACGCCGCCCGGGAAAGAATTCGGCAGAGGGGCCCCTTGTGGCAGCGGCAACCCCTGACCTTGCGATCCGGATGAGATCCAACCGACGTTACAGGATTGGGAAACTCCCTGGAGGAAGAGAACAAAAAGGAAAAAGGGAGAGGGTTAGTCGAGGACAGTCACGTCTCCAACGTGGGCGGTGCAAGCGTCCGGATCTGTCCATTTTGCAGATAACGTTTTGCCCCCTTCTTTGTTTATTGGGCTACTTGGCTAAGGGGAGTCAGAGCGACAGTCAGAGCTACACTCGAGCATTTACAACCATCCCAGTGCTCTCTCCGGCCGGCCGGCCGCCAGCCTTCCACCCTCCGTAAACTCCAGCTCATCCAAAACTCTGCAGCCCCGTATCCCAACTCACACCGACTCCTGTGCGCCCATCACCCACCCTGTGCTCGCTGACCGACATCGGCTCCCCGTCCTGGAACGCCTCGATTTTAAAATTCTCCATCCCCGTGTTCCAATCCCCCCCGCCCCATTCTCTGTCACCTCCTCCAGCCCCGACAAGGCTCCGAGATCTCTGCGCTCCTCCAATTCCGGCCTCTTGCGCATCCCCCCGATTTCCGTCGCTCCGCCGTTGGCGGCCGTGCCTTCAGCTGCTGAGGTCCGAAGCTCTGGAATTCCCTCCCTAAACCTCACTCTCCTCCTCAAAACAGACCTCTGACCAAGCTTTTGGTCACCTGTCCTAATATCTCCTTACGTGGCTCTGTCAATTTTTGACTGATTTACGCTCCTGTGAAGCGCCCTGGGACGTTTTACAGTGTTAAAGGCGTGATATAAATGCAAGTTCTTGGTGTTGCATTACAATCCCACAGGTTGTGCAGGACACCGGCCTAGGTTGACGCTGCAGGAATTTAATGCTCGATTCACAGTGAGTACAATGTTGCTTGGCAACGATTCCTGTTTTGCTTTCATCAGGACCACAGAGGAAGCAGAGGAAGAGGCGGCCACTTGGCCCGTCGCGCCTGTGCTGTCTCTCTGCAAGAGCTCTCCACCTCTCTGTCCTCTTGCCATTCGGCCCCTCGCGCCTGTGCTGTCTCTCTGCAAGAGCTCTCCACCTCTCTGTCCTCTCGCCATTCGGCCCGTTGCGCCTGTGCTGTCTCTCTGCAAGAGCTCTCCACCTCTCTGTCCTCTCGCCATTCGGCCCCTCGCGCCTGTGCTGTCTCTCTCTGCAAGAGCTATTATTTCGGCTTCAAACTCCTTCCCCTTTCCCCAAACCCTTTTTAAAATTTTCTCTTTCAACTATTTATTCACTTGTCTTTTAAAACCTAGAACTAGGGGGCATAATCTTAGAATAAGGGGCTGCTCTTTCAAAACTGAGATGAGGAGAAACTTCTTCACTCAGAGGGTAGTGGGTCTGTGGAAGCTGTGGAAGCTACATCATTAAATAAATTTAAAACAGAAAGAGACAGTTTCCTAGAAGTAAAGGGAATTAGGGGTTACGGGGAGTGGGCAGGAAATTGGATATGAATTTAGATTTGAGGTTAGGATCAGATCAGCCATGATCTTATTGAATGGCGGAGCAGGCTCGAGGGGCCGACTGGCCTACTCCTGCTCCTATTTCTTATGTTCTTATGGATTCTGCTCCCACCCCTGTTTCTGGTAGCACATTCCATATCCTAATAACCTTCTGCGTAAAAAAAAAACTAAATCCTCCAACCACCCCCTCCGTTCTTCTGACGATCTTTAGATCCTCCAGTTGCCGACCCACCAACCAGTGAAGAGAGTGTTTATTTCCCCCCAATTTACCTTATCAAAACCTCTCTTATTTTGAGCACCTAGAATTGTAGAAAGTTTGAAGCACGGAAGGAGGCCATTTGGCCCATCGAGTCCGTGCCGGCTCCATGCAAGAGCAATCCAGCTAGTCCCACTCCCCCGCCCTGTCCCCGTGGCCCTGCAAATTTTTTCCTTTCAAGTACTTATCCAGTTCCCTTTTGAAGGCCGTGATCGAATCTGCCTCCACCACCCCCTCGGGCAGTGCATTCCAGATCCTAACCACTCGCTGTGTTTAAAAAGTTTTTCCTCGTGTCACCTTGGGTTCTTTTGCCAATCACCTCCACCAGATCTCTTCACCCCCTCCGTTCTAATACAATGTGCCTCACTTTCTCTCATCTCTCCGCTTCAACATTATCTTTGTGAATCAGAACTGGAGGGAGTGAAGGCAGAGCGCAATGGGATTAGATTCTGGATTGCTCGCGCAAAGAGCTGGTACAGATACGATGGGCCGAATAGCCTCCTTCTGCACTGTAAGCCTCTTCATAAAGACAGCCTTGCATTGCTGCAGCGCCTTTCGTGACCTCAGGACGTCCCAAAGCGTTTTGCAGCCAATAAAGTACTGCTTGAAGTGCGGTCACTGTTGTAACGTAGGAAACGCGGCAGCCAATTTGCGCACAGCAAGATCCCACAAACAGCAACGTGATAAATGACCAGATAATCTGGTTTTTTTTTAAAGGTGATGTTGGTTGAGGGATAAATATTGGCCCCAGGACACCGGGGAGAACTCCCCCCCCCCCCCCCCCCCCCCCCCCCACCACCTCCCACTCTTCTTGCAATAATGGCCGTGGGATATTTTACGTCCATCTGAGGGCAGACGGGGGCCTCGGTTTAACGTCTCATCCTACGGTTCGTTTTGGGGGGGGGGGGGGGGGGGGGGTGGGAGGGTTGTTATTTTATTTTCTACTTACATCGCAGAGTTGCTGCCAGCTCTCCAGGTCCTGCCTGTACTGAATCTGTTTGATCTCGTTCAGGCTGGGCTTCAGACTGGCGGCTTCAATCCGTTCCTTGGCCCAGTCGTCCACGAGCTTGTGCAGGTCGTCAGTGAACATCCCTTTCTTGGCTCCGGCAGCCTGCTGGGAATTGTAGGAATCCGTACAGCGAAAAGATCCTGGAGCGAGGAGGGGAGAACAAACGTCACCGGACCTCACCGACGCGGAACATATCGACAGAGCAGCTCGGAGGTTTTTTTAAAAAAATATTCACCAACAACTTGCATTTATCCAGCGCCTTTAATGTAGTAAAACGTCCCGAGGAGCTTCACAGGAACGTAAATCAATCAAAATCTGACACTGAGCCACATAAGGAGATATTAGGACAGGTGACCAAAAGCCTGGTCAAAGAGGGAGGTTTTAAGGAGCGTCTTAAAAGGAGAGTGAGAGAGAGGCGGAGAGGTTTAGGGAGGGAATTCCAGAGCTTAGGGCCCAGGCAGCTGAAGCGATGAAAATCGGGGGATGCGCAAGGGCAGAGATCTGGGAGGGTTGTAGGGCTGGAGGAGGTTACAGAGGTAGGGAGGGAAGCGAGGGCCATGGAGGGATCTGAATGCAAGCTTGCGAATTTTAAAAATCGTGGCGGTGTATCAAGTGTCGATGGGCTATTCTACTGTGGGGGGCACCAGAGCCAAGCCCAAAGCCTGCGCTCACCTGGCGTACACACCCACACACAATTTCCAACAGGGGTCACTGGATAGTGATCAGGAGGCGGAACCTTGGCCGATTCCCCCCTCCCTAATTCAGGAACGATGAGGCCAGATGCAGTGCCCCGACTGCCAGCCCAGCTGAGATCGGGTAATTCATAGAATCATACAGTACAGACGGAGGCCATTCGGCCCATCGTGCCTGTGCCGGCTCTCTCCCCTGCTCCCACTCCCCAACAACCCTGCAATTTTTATCCCCCCCCCCCCACTTCAAGTATTTCTCCAATTCCCTTTTGAGAGTTATTATTGAACCTGCTTCCACCGCCCTTTCAGGCGGCGAATTCCAGATCGTAACAACCCGCCGCGTAAAATAAATTCTCATCTCTGCCTCGGGGTTCTTTTCCGGCTGGAGATTGGACCTGCGACCGCCCGGGATAAACTCCCTGTCCCATCGGGTGGAGAGTTCGCCCTGTGCCGCTTGCTGTAGCCACAACTACCCGCACCTTGGTTCAAGGCTGTTCGTGCGGCCTCGTTCCACAACTGGTGCAATGATCATCGGCTGCATGGGTTTCTTTTCTTCCTTGCTCACTTCAGGGGTGGGACCTCCAGCTCATTTATCCCCCTCCCCAGCCCCGGGGGCGCACAGGGGTCTGGAGAGGAGTTGTCTTCGCACAAACTGGATCATATCCGACTAACAGAGCACACTGGAGACATGCAGCAGCGGGTCCTGCAACACTCGCTCTCCAATGCCGGACCCCTTCACGACCACACACAAATAGGCCCAGAGTTTCAGCGCTCTGCGTCCAATGATGTAGAATTTACAGCACTGGAACAGGCCATTCGGCCCATCTGGTCTGTGCCGGTGTTTATGCTCCACACGAGCCTCCTCCCTCCCTACTCCTACTCCATCTCACCCTATCACCATATCCTTCTATTCCTTTCTCCCTCATGTGTTTATCCAGCTTCCCCTTAAATCCATCTCTGTTATTCCCCTCAACCACTCCCTGTGGGAGTGAGTTCCACATTCTCACCACTCTCTGGGTGAAGAAGTTTCTCCTGAATTCCCGATTGGATTTATTACTGACCATCTTATATTTATGGCCTCTAGTTCTGGTCTCCCCCCACAAGTGAAGACGCCTCCTTTACGTCGACCCTATCGAACCCCTTCATAATTTTAAAGACCTCAATCAGGTCACCCCTCAGCCTTCTCTTTTCTGGAGAAAAGAGCCCCAGCCTGTTCAGCCTTTCCTGATGGTTAGAACCTCTCAGCTCTGGGATCAATGTTGTGAATCTTTTATGACGTGCTTCATCACCTGAGCAGCGTCGATCTGCGAAGCGGCATTTCCCCCCCCTCAGCCTGGCCGACACTGCAGCTCCTGCTCACCTGTACTGGTGGGGGTGGCGTTCAGCGAATGGGACTTGGAGTTGCGGATCCTTTTATTGGCTGCCCTAGGCCGCCGGCTAGGTGGGGAGTAGGCATGCAGGGACTCCTCCGACCACTCCTTGGCTCCGCGAAGGCGCTTGTACAGCTCCTGGAGCTCCCGCTTCTGCTGGGCTTTGAGGTACACCACTTCCTTTATGTGCCTGTCACACGAGAAGGGGAAGAAAGAGAGCGGGTCAGTGCTACTCAACTTTAAAACCGCGCCTGCCTTTGGTTACCCCCAGACTCTACTATTCCGACGCTCTCCCCTCACCGGCCTCCCATCTTCCACTCTCCGTAAACTCCAGCTCATCCAAAACTCTGCTGCCCCCGTATCCTAACTCGCACCAGGTCCCGTTCACCCATCACCCCACTGTGCTCGCTGACCTGCGGTGGCTCCCGGTCCGGGAACGCCTCGATTTTAAAATTCTCATCCTTGTTTTCAAATCACCTCCCTGGCCCTCACCCTCTCCCTATCTCTGTAACCTCCCCCAGCCCGACAACCCTCCCAGATCTCTGCGCTCCTCCAATTCCGGCCTCTTGCGCATCCCCCGATTTCCATCGCTCCCTCGTTGGCGGCCGTGCCTTCAGCTGCCTCGGCCTTAAGCTCTGGAATTCCCTCCAGAAACCTCTCCGCCTTTGAGCCACTCCTTAAAACCTACCTCTTTGACAAAGTTTTTGGTCACCTGTCCTAATATCTCATTATGTAGCTCGGTAACAATAATGACAATAATGTTCCTGTGAAGCACCTTGGGACGTTTTACTAGGTTAAAGGCTCTGCATAAATGCAAGTTGCAGCTAATCTGTTTTTAGGTGGTGTTGATTGAGGAGGGGATGTCGGCCCAGGAGTTGGGAAGGGTTTAACTCCAGCTAGCCTTGCTGTTGGGGAAAGAGGGGAGGCGCGCGGGGGGGGGGAAAGAGGGGAGGCGCGCGGGGGGGGGGAAAGAGGGGAGGCGCGCGGGGGTGGGGGAAAGAGGGGAGGCGCGCGGGGGGGGGAAAGAGGGGAGGCGCGCGGGGGGGGGAAAGAGGGGAGGCGCGCGGGGGGGGGAAAGAGGGGAGGCGCGCGGGGGGGGGAAAGAGGGGAGGCGCGCGGGGGGGGGAAAGAGGGGAGGCGCGCGGGGGGGGGAAAGAGGGGAGGCGCGCGGGGGGGGGAAAGAGGGGAGGCGCGCGGGGGGGGGAAAGAGGGGAGGCGCGCGGGGGGGGGGAAAGAGGGGAGGCGCGCGGGGGGGGGAAAGAGGGGAGGCGCGCGGGGGGGGGGAAAGAGGGGAGGCGCGCGGGGGGGGGAAAGAGGGGAGGCGCGCGGGGGGGGGAAAGAGGGGAGGCGCGCGGGGGGGGGAAAGAGGGGAGGCGCGCGGGGGGGGGAAAGAGGGGAGGCGCGCGGGGGGGGGAAAGAGGGGAGGCGCGCGGGGGGGGGAAAGAGGGGAGGCGCGCGGGGGGGGGAAAGAGGGGAGGCGCGCGGGGGGGGGAAAGAGGGGAGGCGCGCGGGGGGGGGAAAGAGGGGAGGCGCGCGGGGGGGGGGAAAGAGGGGAGGCGCGCGGGGGGGGGAAAGAGGGGAGGCGCGCGGGGGGGGGAAAGAGGGGAGGCGCGCGGGGGGGGGAAAGAGGGGAGGCGCGCGGGGGGGGGAAAGAGGGGAGGCGCGCGGGGGGGGGAAAGAGGGGAGGCGCGCGGGGGGGGGAAAGAGGGGAGGCGCGCGGGGGGGGGAAAGAGGGGAGGCGCGCGGGGGGGGGAAAGAGGGGAGGCGCGCGGGGGGGGGAAAGAGGGGAGGCGCGCGGGGGGGGGGAAAGAGGGGAGGCGCGCGGGGGGGGGGAAAGAGGGGAGGCGCGCGGGGGGGGGGGAAAGAGGGGAGGCGCGCGGGGGGGGAAAGAGGGGAGGCGCGGGGGGGGGGGGAAAAGAGGGGAGGCGCGCGGGGGGGGGGGGGAAAAAAGAGGGGAGGCGCGCGGGGGGGGGGGGAAAAAGAGGGGAGGCGCGCGGGGGGGGGGGGGAAAAGAGGGGAGGCGCGCGGGGGGGGGGGGGAAAAGAGGGGAGGCGCGCGGGGGGGGGGGGAAAAGAGGGGAGGCGCGCGGGGGGGGGGGAAAAGAGGGGAGGCGCGCGGGGGGGGGGGAAAAGAGGGGAGGCGCGCGGGGGGGGGAAAAGAGGGGAGGCGCGCGGGGGGGGGAAAAGAGGGGAGGCGCGCGGGGGGGGGAAAAGAGGGGAGGCGCGCGGGGGGGGGGAAAAGAGGGGAGGCGCGCGGGGGGGGGAAAAGAGGGGAGGCGCGCGGGGGGGGGAAAAGAGGGGAGGCGCGCGGGGGGGGGAAAAGAGGGGAGGCGCGGGGGGGGAAAAGAGGGGAGGCGCGCGGGGGGGGGGAAAAGAGGGGAGGCGCGGGGGGGAAAAGAGGGGAGGCGCGCGGGGGGGGGGAAAAGAGGGGAGGCGCGCGGGGGGGGGAAAAGAGGGGAGGCGCGGGGGGGGGAAAAGAGGGGAGGCGCGGGGGGGGGAAAAGAGGGGAGGCGCGGGGGGGGGAAAAGAGGGGAGGCGCGGGGGGGAAAAGAGGGGAGGCGCGGGGGGGAAAAGAGGGGAGGCGCGCGGGGGGGGAAAAGAGGGGAGGCGCGGGGGGGAAAAGAGGGGAGGCGCGGGGGGGGAAAAGAGGGGAGGCGCGGGGGGGGAAAAGAGGGGAGGCGCGGGGGGGGAAAAGAGGGGAGGCGCGGGGGGGGAAAAGAGGGGAGGCGCGGGGGGGGAAAAGAGGGGAGGCGCGGGGGGGGAAAAGAGGGGAGGCGCGGGGGGGGAAAAGAGGGGAGGCGCGGGGGGGGAAAAGAGGGGAGGCGCGGGGGGGGAAAAGAGGGGAGGCGCGGGGGGGGAAAAGAGGGGAGGCGCGGGGGGGGAAAAGAGGGGAGGCGCGGGGGGGGGAAAAGAGGGGAGGCGCGGGGGGGGAAAAGAGGGGAGGCGCGGGGGGGGAAAAGAGGGGAGGCGCGGGGGGGGAAAAGAGGGGAGGCGCGGGGGGGGAAAAGAGGGGAGGCGCGGGGGGGGAAAAGAGGGGAGGCGCGGGGGGGGAAAAGAGGGGAGGCGCGGGGGGGGGAAAGAGGGGAGGCGCGGGGGGGAAAGAGGGGAGGCGCGGGGGGGAAAGAGGGGAGGCGCGGGGGGGAAAGAGGGGAGGCGCGGGGGGAAAGAGGGGAGGCGCGGGGGGGAAAGAGGGGAGGCGCGGGGGGGAAAGAGGGGAGGCGCGGGGGGGAAAGAGGGGAGGCGCGGAGGGACACGGTGGGGGGGGGGTGGGGGGGGGAAAGAGAGCGAGAGCTTCATCAGGAGTGTTGCTGTGAACGTAGGGTGATGTCAGTGTCGATCTGTACCCTGTGATCCCCTCACTTACTTCTCCCGCAGCCGTTGCAGTTCCCGCTTCAGATCCTCGTCCTCTATCTCGGACTCGTCGTTGCTGCTGGTGGGGGAGGAGGGCGAGTTGCAGAGGGCCAGGCCACGCTGACGCCCCTGCTGACCCTCCTCCGGCGCCAGCCGCGTTCCGGGGCACACCCCCGCCTCGTCCGCTGGAACGGACGGATCGCTGTCCGTGCTGGGCTGCTCGCAGAAGGTGCCGCCCCGCCTGATGTCCTTCAGCCACTGGCTGTTGGCGGACTGGACGCTGCCGCCCGACTGCCGGTCCTCCTGATCACAGCCAGCGGCCAGGTAGAGCAGGTCGTTCTCGTACCAGCCCAGCGGTGAAGCGAAGCGACCGTCGGGTGTGCCGCCGGCCAAGAACTGACCGCGCGCCTCCTCCTGCGGCGGTTCTCGGGGCTCGGCCGCTGCCTTGGGCTGGACAACGGCCCCCGGGGAGGTCAAATCTTCCTTGGGGTCAGCTGTCGTCGCGTCGATCCCGGCGGCCTCTGGCTCACCCGGTGGAACAGCTCCCTCGGGGTGCAGAGCAGACGTGGAAACCTGAAGGTGGGAGAGAGAGAGGGGGGCGTGTTACGGAGACCCTACAAAGCCAGATTAGACGTGCGCGCACACACACCTCCAGTGTTCCTTCACCCACCCCCTCCCTTGTTTTAAATGTGGCGGATTTTGGACTTTTCAATACCACTTTTGAAGGAAAACGAAAGAATTGGCTGGAAACCTGCGAAAGGAGCGCAGTTTGGTTCGAAGCATTAAGCCAAGAAGGGGACGGTTAAACTGACTGTTCACGGCGGCATGCTGGGAAGGTTGGCCAACTTCGAAAAGTCTTAATCAGACTGTCTGAAAGGCTACGGATAAGGAGGCCTTGACAGACTGTTCATAGAAACAGGAGTAGGCCATTCAGCCCCTTGTGCCTGCTCCGCCATTTGATACGATCATGGCTGATCTGTGATCAAGCTCCATATATCTGCCTTTGGCCCATAACCCTTAATACCTTTGGTTGCCAAAAAGCTATCTATCTCAGATTTAAATTTAGCAATTGAGCTAGTATCAATTGCCGTTTGCGGAAGAGAGTTCCAAAACATCGTAAGCATCGGTCTGTGTAACCATTGGGTGGGGGGATGGGGGGAGACAGAGAGAGAGAGAGAGAGAGAGAGAGAGAGAGAGAGAGAGAGAGACACACAGAGAGATAGATTACTGGAAAGCTGGTCTTTGTCAGTGAGAGTGGTACATGAACAGCCATTCTGAAGTGAAAGACGAGACAGACCAACCAATATCACTAAAATAAAACCGATCTGGTCATTATCACACTGCTGTCCGCAAAATGGCCGCTGCGTTTCCTATATTACAAAAGTGACTACACGTCAAAAAGTACTTCCTCGGCTGTGGAGCGCTTTGGGACATGCTGAGGTGGTGAAAGACACTGTGGAAATAGAAGACTAGTCTCTCTTTTCTCGCTGTCGGGGCTCAAAAGTGAAAAATGGCCCCTTGGGCGAGGTATTGGATGGCGGCCAGGGCAGCAAGCATTGGGAATCAGCACCTCTCGGGTACAGGGAGGAGATTCAAACAAAAACACAACTTGCAGCAATTAAAACATTCCCGACGGGGAGACACACCTGAAATCGCCCGACTTGTAACTGCATGGGGGATTGGTCATCGATGAAGACACTGAACGAGCCGCTTTGTTCCAGCTGAGATGGATCTTTTCCTCCCCTGGTGATCCGACTGTCTCCAGCTGCACAGGACACACAGAATATAACACGGGCAACTAACGGCAGAGCCAGAAACTCACCGGTGCATCTCCCGTGCCATTTGGCAGCAGAACGTGGGAGACACGACCCGAGAATTACACCATGAAACAAACAATCTCAGCATTTTGCAACCATTCAGCCTGTCTCAATGCGTGACCCTGCTGCTGTGGGAGGAGCCATCCGTTAGCTGGCCTAGCCCTGGAAGACCACAAGGGCCAATTGCTGTGAATTAGGATATCCAGCCAATTCCTCTTAGGACAATTTGGGTCAATTTGAGATTCATAGCTTTCTGCACAGATTGGCAGCTACTTGTAAATCCACCCCTCAAAAGGTCAGAAAGTCAAGCAGGAAATAATTGGCTCTTTTTTAAAAATAATACTGGTTTGCAGTTTTATATATCTTTGTGGAGTCTTGGAAAGTCCTGGTAATAATTCTCCCCGCCTCGAGCGTCATCATATTGGTCACAGTAAGGCCTGAAAGGTCCATGGTGACAGGCCCTGTCTTTCCCCCCACCCCCCTCCCCATTAAATGACCCACGAACAACGTAAGGATCGGATTTGGAACGTAAAATTCTGCTGCCAGTACTTGCGGACTCCCAGTCTTTTCTGACGCAGTTGGCGTTTATAGCTTTTGCGAAATATTGCAGGAGGGGCAGCAGCTGTGATGTCAGCAACGTGCATGCACCTGCACCCAGTGAATGACCCAAGGGGTCAACAGGAAGAGAATCAGGAGATCGAGCAAGGAAAAACTATGCAGCAGGAAGAAAAACACGATATGGAAACAGAATACTTTCTCCACATGTTTCAGCATCAAACACTCCCAGGGCAGGTACAGGGTTAGATACAGAGTAAAGCTCCCTCTACACTGTCCCATCAAACACTCCCAGGGCAGGTACAGGGTTAGATACAGAGTAAAGCTCCCTCTACACTGTCCCATCAAACACTCCCAGGGCAGGTACAGGGTTAGATACAGAGTAAAGCTCCCTCTACACTGTCCCATCAAACACTCCCAGGGCAGGTACAGCACGGGTTAGATACAGAGTAAAGCTCCCTCTACACTGTCCCATCAAACACTCCCAGGGCAAGTACAGCACGGGTTAGATACAGAGTAAAGCTCCCTCTACACTGTCCCATCAAACACTCCCAGGGCAGGTACAGCATGGGTTAGATACAGAGTTAAGCTCCCGCTACACTGTCCCATCAAACACTCCCAGGGCAGGTACAGCACGGGTTAGATACAGAGTAAAGCTCCCTCTACACTATCCCATCAAACGCAATCCGATTAGTGCCAACTGTGCCCAGACGATTAAAAATATAGCAGACTGAAAAACAAAAGCCCTGAAAATCCTTTGCATGATGCTTGATTTTGGTGGCTGGGGGAAGGGTGGAAAAATAACAGAAGAGGATTGCAGGTGTGAGTCTGTCCCCATTACGCTCTAGTGGAGCACAGCAACGCTCAGCCATCCCCATAACTGTGGGGTATTCGATATCTGATGACTCACTGGGTACTGATCAACCTGCTTTGTATTCCATCTTCTCCTGTGAATAGATGCATTGGTATTAACGGGCTAAAAGGGTTAAATTATGAGGACGGGTTGCACAGACTAGGCTTGTATTCCCTCGAGTGTAGAAGATTAAGGGGTGATCTAATCGGGGGGTTTAAGATGATTAAAGGATTTGATAGGGCAGGTAGATTTCCTCTGGTGGGGGGAGTCCAGAACAAGGGGGCTTAACCTTAAAATTAGAGCCAGGCCGTTCAGGGGTGATGTCGGGAAGCATTTCGTCACACCAAGGGGGAGTGGAAATCTGGAACTCTCTCCCCCAACCCCCAACAAAAAAGCTGTTTGATATTTCAAAATGGAGATTGATAGATTTTTGTGAGGTAAGGGGTAACTGAACCAAGGTGGGTAGATGGAATTAAGATACAGATTAGCTGTGATCTAATTGAATGGCGGAACAGGTTCGAAGGGCTGAATGGCCTCCTCCTGTTCCCGTTTAGGAGCACACTAAACCAGCCTGCATAGAGACGGAAGATATTTGAATATCCTGTTTCGCAGAGATTTTATTTCTGCAAATTGCCCCCGAATTCTCCAACTCCCACCCCCCCTCATTTTTAAAAGTTCCTAAATTAAGCCTGAAAAATTCCTGGGACTTTTTTTTCCCCCCCCCCAAATCAATCTTAAAAAAAAAGCAGCTACAAAACGAATACGTTACACACCAATTAATTAAAGTGTGTAACTTGCACACAGGGTGTGGCGTGTGTAGTGATTTTAAATAGGCAAAAAAATAAATAAATAAAAACGACCGGGAAATCTCATATTGGCCAACCAGTGCAACAGTTCCCAACCCTGGCTGACCAGCATGAGGTCTACGGGCCATTACTCATCGTCAGCTAGCCATGTCCTCCCTGCCTTCTGTGTATACACTACCTTTACGGGCTGACGATCTCTCGAATAAGGCGGCCGGGTGCAGTAACTTTTCAGCCCATCTTTTAATTTTGATTGTCCAGGACTTCCTACCCAAAGCATTTTTGACATTTGAGCTTGCATTATGACTAGAATAAGTTAGGCCATGATATCCACCTCCAGTCTGGTGCGGAGTTACTCCCCCTTGTGGCAGTGATGCCTGGGTTCCAGGGTCTGAAGGCTCGGAGATGCTCTTCTCCAGCTGCTGCAGAGGTTGCTGAGGAAGCAAGAGGAGAGAAAGGATGGTCATCAAGTAGACGAGCACTTTGAACCAGAATTAAAAGGGGCCCACTGGACCCAATGAGCTCCCCAGTGCCGAGCCTTGAAGTGCTGGAAGGTGCCAGGTTCCATCCTTGGGCCCTGCCGAGCTAGCTCTCGGCAGCCTTGTTGACACGCGGCAATTGGCCTCAGTACCTTTGGGTTAGAAGCGGTGGCCGGGGCGGGGGGGGGGGGGGGGGCCGGGGCGCAGAGAGGGGGGTTAGGGAGAGAAAATATAAGTCAGGGTTCCTGCCGCTGATTGCTTCTCAGTGACCCTTTGCTGGGAAGCGCTTGTGCGTGCACCGATGTTGGCCGAGGACAGGTCCGGGATCGGCTGTGACGCACTCCGTGGTCAAACAGCCTCCCGGCACCCACCCGTGAAGGCACAGAGGCGACGAGTGGGCGACTCGGCCCGGAGCCCAGCACGAGTTAACATCTTCGGGGGAGGAGAGCGGGCAACAAAAGGTACACTGCGGACGGCACCATGGGGAGTTAGGGTAAAGGCTCACGCCCGTGGAGAAGGCACGGGGCGAAACAGATTGACAGTCACCCCAGGGACGTCTCGAGCAACTCTGGCCACAGCGCGGTTACGCCAGAAGCTTTGGAGAAAGTCACAGGAAGGAAACGCAATCTTTGTCGGCCCACCCGCTAAAGCTGCGGAAAATAAAAAAGCCCACTGAGGTATTGAGCTAGAGAGGCCGGGAAGGTGGGTGCCAGGTCCCGTCCCCAATCTGTGCCCAGTTAGCCGAGTTCAGCCAGGCAGTGGCATTTGGCCTCAGTCCCCCAGAGCGGGAGGGGCAGGAAAAAAACAAAATCAGCCGAGGTCCCCGCTCCTGATCGCTATCCAGTGAGCACCCCTCTGCTGGAAAGTGCAGACATCAGGCGAGGACAGGATCGGATTTGGCGGCGACGCCTCCCACAGTCAAATAGCCTGCCACCGATCGTGGTTTGGGTTCACGCCATCAAGGATGCGAGGTGGCGAGGGCTCGTGGGAACCTCGCCCCAACAAGAGTCAGGAAGCGGTGGGGGGGCAAGAGACGGAGGATCAACACCAGAAAGATTTGCGTCACGCCCCCCCCCCGCGACACGGGAAGGGGCTGCTCCACTCACCTTCTCCGGCAGGCCAGTGGACGAGCAGGTGACCAACGCCGCGGCCCTGACGGAGGGGGGCGAAGCTGGCTCCTGCTCCACGCAGTGGGGGACGTGCTCCACCGGTCCCGAGGGTTCCCGCTGGGGGGGCGAGGGCGTGGCGTCGGGGGCCTCTCCCGCGGAGCAGGCCGCTGCGTTCTCGCTGGAGGAGGCCGAGCGGGGCGAGTCGGTGCCGGGCGCCCCGGGCTGGCCGCCGTGCTCCTGGTACAGCAGCGTGCGTAGCTTCTCGTCCAGGGTCTTGATGCGGTTGTCGGCAAAGTCGACCTTCGGGGGCCCCTCGCTGTCCGACTCGGGCATGGAGGCGCTCTGCTGGGGCGACTGGCTCTGGGCCCCCAGCTGCTGGAGGCTGGCGGAGGGAGTGGCGGCAACCAGGCCCTCCAGCTGGAGGGCGGGCAGGTCCGCCGACCCCTGGCAGTGCGGAGGCTCGGAGGGAGGGCTGGCAGCCTGTCGGAGGTCGTGGAGCGAAGAGCCGGGCGGGGAAGTCGAGGTCGGGGTGGAGAAGGAGGGCTCTGCCCTCCGAGTCCTCCTTGGGTCAGTCGCAGCACAGTCGTCGCAACAGGAGGACGAGGACGAGGAGCTGGAGGCGCAGGATGCCACGCTGCTCGGGAGTGTCGCAGGCAGCTCAGGCTGTACTGGGGCCGCTGGAGCAGTAATTGAGCCATCCAGTGGTATCTGCTTGATGTCTTCCAAAGAGTTTGAGGATGTCAAATGGATCATTTCTTGGCTTGTATTTTCTGCGTCTGTGAAGATCACCAGACAAAAGTAAGAGTTAAATTCAGGGCAAACGGCTGGTGCAGTGGGTTAGATCCTGCCCTTCGCCTCTGGAACCCGGGTGCAAATCCAGCCCATACTAAACGTCCCCTCCGTTTGTGAGGGTTTTTTGTGAAATGAGTTTGGAGGCTGCCTCAATCTACTTCCTGATGGGTATGAGCCCGCTGGCAAAAAACTGCCACTAATTCCGCATTATTTGGCCATGGAATGGCCGGTGTGGGATGTGGAAAAATGTCACACTGGTGCATTAAGGGGCTCCTTCCTGAGGTCGGAGTGAGGAAAATTGTTGGATCAGCTTTACTCTGTATCTAACCCGTGCTGTACCTGCCCTGGGAGTGTTTGATGGGACGGTGTAGAGGGAGCTTTACTCTGTATCTAACCCGTGCTGTACCTGCCCTGGGAGTGTTTGATGGGACAGTGTAGAGGGAGCTTTACTCTGTATCTAACCCGTGCTGTACCTGCCCTGGGAGTGTTTGATGGGACAGTGTAGAGGGAGCTTTACTCTGTATCTAACCCTGTACCTGCCCTGGGAGTGTTTGATGGGACAGTGTAGAGGGAGCTTTACTCTGTATCTGACCCTGTACCTGCCCTGGGAGTGTTTGATGGGACAGTGTAGAGGGAGCTTTACTCTGTATCTAACCCTGTACCTGCCCTGGGAGTGTTTGATGGGACAGTGTGGAGGGAGCTTTACTCTGTATCTAACCCTGTACCTGCCCTGGGAGTGTTTGATGGGACAGTGTAGAGGGAGCTTTACTCTGTATCTAACCCTGTACCTGCCCTGGGAGTGTTTGATGGGACAGTGTAGAGGGAGCTTTACTCTGTATCTAACCCGTGCTGTACCTGCCCCTGGGAGTGTTTGATGGGACAGTGTAGAGGGAGCTTTACTCTGTATCTAACCCTGTACCTGCCCCTGGGAGTGTTTGATGGGACAGTGTCGAGGGAGCTTTACTCTATCTTTACAGGGGGAGTGGTGGACAACATGAAGTGGGGCTGAAGTTTGAGGACGCAACTGAAGGCAGGGTCCAAGAGGGAGGTTTTGAGGAGCTTTTCAAAGGGGACATAGCACTGGCGAGGCAGAAAGGATTTAGGAAGAGAATCTCAGAGTGCAAGGACATGAATGCTCTGCCACAGGTGGTGGAGCAGGGAGGGGAAAGAGAGGACAAGGTAAACTGGAACTGGCAGAGTTGGAACGCCAATGGCACGTCACCCCATCATGCACAGAAATCTAGACTTTACAGCATGGGGACCTAACAGTCACTCAAAGTTATCCACTCAGCTCTAATCCCCTGCCCTCTCCCTATTCGGCCCATCGCTCCACCATTGGCGGCCGTGCCTTCAGCCGCCTCGGCCCTAAGCTCTGGAATTCCCTCCCTAAGCCTCTGTGCCTCTCTCTCCCCTCCTTTAAGACGCTCCTTTAAAACCCGCCTCTTTGACCCAGCTTTTGGTCACCTGTCCTAAAATCTCCTTGACGTGGCTCGGTATCGGTTGCTATCTGATAGCGCTCCTGAGAAGTGCCTTCGGGCGTTTCACTACGTTGACGACACAGTGCAAATGAGAGTTGCTGTTGCTGGTTCGTTAACAAACACCCCCGCTCCCCACACCCAATTCAGTCCGTTTCTGATCAACGTTTATACTAAACTGCCAGAAAGCAGCAGCTGCCCGGAGTTTGAGAGCTCCTTACCGGCCTGGGGCTGGGGCTGGGGACCCGGCGGTGGATCCGTCTGCTCGTCCGCCTCGCGGTACTTTATCTTCTGGTTGACGAAGAATCTCCAGCGGCTGACGGAGGCCGAGTGCTGGACCCCTTCACCTGAAACACACAGCCTGTTGATGAGTGAAGCCGGCGAGGCTGCGAGTGAACAGAGAGAGACACGCGAGATCGGGAGGGAGTCACTTCATCGTCACCTCCCTCCTCTCTTTCCCCCCCTCCCCCACACACCCCACCCCACCCTCCAAAGGCCGGGGTTCATCGCGGGGCAACTGCGAGCACAAGTGCGACTCCCCCCCCACTCAGTCGCACGGTGAACCAAAGCACCCCCGAACGTTGCCCCCCTCCCCCCTCTAGTTTTTTGTTCAACCCCGTTTTTCCTTCCCTCCAACTTCTGGAGATTGCGCCCCACCTCGGGCACAGTCACAGGCCGCTCGCCCGAGCGGCCGCCTGACCGCGAGCGTCGACGGGGACGGGCATACGTCACGCCGAGTCCGATCCTGCTCCCGACCCGGCCTCTCCAACGTGCCCGTTCCAGCAGGGGGCCCCGGACGGCGATCGGGAGCAGGAACCCCGCCGGATTCTTCAAACGCCCCCGACCCCGCATAACAAATCTGCAGCCCGAGGGCGCGGGCTGCAATTCCAGCAGCCCCACCATTCGCCCAGCTAAGAGCAGACAACTTGGAACAGGGCCAAGGACGGAACCTGGAACCTGGAACCCTCCCAGCCCAGGGAGCTCAGTGCAACCCCGTGGGCGATGCCTCGAATCACAAGGCCTCACCAGACAGAAAGATGTCAACCGTCTTTATGTATATAAAAGAGAGAGAGAACTGCACTTCCTTATAATCGCGACGGTTGCCGCTGTGACATTCGAACACGCGGTGGGGGAGTGCGGCGGGGGGCTGAGCCGGTGTCCGACACTTCGAAGGTTAGATTCCACAGTACTCACCGCAAGTTTGAGAGATTGCTTGGCTCATCTGCAACTGCTCTGCACCTACGTGCTAAACCCACAGAAAAACAAAGATTAACATCCAAACCAGCAGCCGGAATCAAGCTCTCTTTTCTTAAAGACGGCGCACCCAACGTGAACTTGGGAAAGGGCGTTTCTCCCTCGGCCCACCCCCAACTGTCTCCTCTCCTCAAGACGGTGGCATGAGCTGCAACAAATTGCCATTCTTCAGGTCAGTGATAAGAGGGTATTGGACCCTCTTATGGTGGGGGTGGGGGGAAAAAAAAGAGAGGTGGGCGAGGAGAGAAGGGAAGAGAGCATTTACAGCCAAGTTTGATGCTGCTCTTGCGTGCAGTCCAGACGCATGCACTTTCCACCGAGGGCGGTGAGCAGGAGCGAGACCCTAGGGGGTGACCTTTCCCCCCTCTTTAGCCCAGGGGTGCAAAGGTGAAACCCTACCGTCCCTGCCACCACTCCAGGCGATACCAATTTACGCAGCACAGACCAAGGGTCGAATCGCGGGCCCCTCCAGGTCCAGGTGGGTCAGTGTCTGCTCTGGGTGGGGCACCCACACCCACGCACCCAGCCATCAGAGCAGCACGACAAGGCAATTCTTACGAGCGGCCTTACTGAGTTGCGGGGGAAGAGGTGGGGGGGGGTTAAAAACCCAACCAGAATTCCGCCCCCGAATCCAGCAACTGCTGTGGTCAGGAGGCCCGCTGACACTCGCTGTGAAGAGCCACACGATGAAGTGGTACCAGAAGGTGAATCGTACCCCAGCGAGAGTCAGAGCCTTCAGGAGAGGAGGCGGGAGGGGCAGGAAAATAGCAACGAGAGAGAGAACGAAAAGGAAAACAAAAAAGGCACAAAAACAGTCGTCTCCCCCAGCCCCGAGCGTGCAGAGGGAGCTTTACCCCACGCCTAACCTGTGCTGCATCAGATAAAGGAGAAGAAGAGAGGGGCACAGTCCGCCTTGTCCCTCTTCATTGGGGGGAAAAGAAAAAGGAAAAGAACCCACGTGGGCATATAAGGAAGGGAGAGCAAAGACCCATCAGTGCTCTCACACACTCCACTAGACAGTGCCAGCACACACAGCACCCTTCTTCAGCTTGTGGTAAAGCCAACACTCTGGTAAATTCCTCCCAGGGATAAAAAGGAAGCTCGAGGAAACCGTGACAACCTGTCACTGGACGCCTTCCATTAAACCTTCCCTCCCGAACCGCCCCAACTCGGAAACGCAAGACCAGAGGCATCAGTCTCCCAGTGTGAACTGGCATGGAGCTGGCAGCTAAACTGGGGCAGGGAGAAGGGGGAGGGACGGAGGGAGAGAAAATGTCAGGTGCGAAAGCCACAGGTTTTAACAGGACACTGCAGAAAGACTAGTTCATCAGCAGCAATCGACTTTTTCCTGCTTATTAAGGTGAGGGACGTTGGTACCAGGGAATAGAACATTGAGGGAGACACAATGTCAGCATCAAACACTCCCAGGGCAGGTACAGGGTTAGATACAGAGTAAAGCTCCCTCTACACTGTCCCATCAAACACTCCCAGGGCAGGTACAGGGTTAGATAAAGAGTAAAGCTCCCTCTACACTGTCCCATCAAACACTCCCAGGGCAGGTACAGGGTTAGATACAGAGTAAAGCTCCCTCTACACTGTCCCATCAAACACTCCCAGGGCAGGTACAGGGTTAGATACAGAGTAAAACTCCCTCTATGCTGTCCCATCAAACATTCCCAGAGCAGGTACAGGGTTAGATACAGAGTAAAGCTCCCTCTACACTGTCCCATCAAACACTCCCAGGGCTGGTACAGCACGGGTTAGATACAGAGTAAAAGCTCCCTCAATGCTGAATCATAGAATGGGTTACAGCACAGGAGGCCGCCATTCGGCCCATTGAGTCTGTGCCGACTCTCTGCAAGAGCAATCCAGCTAGTGCCATTCCCCCGTCCTTTCCCCGTAGCCCTGCAAATTTTTTCCCTTCAAATATTTATCCAGTTCCCTTTTGAAGGCCATGATTGAATTTGCCTCCACCGCCCCCTCGGGCAGTGCATTCCAGATCCTAACCACTCGCTGCATAAAAAAGTTTTTCCTCATCTCAGCTTTGTTTCTTTTGCCAATCACCTTAAATCTACGCCCTCTGGTTCTTGACCCTTCCGCCAATGGGAACAGTTTCTCTCCATCTACTCTGTCTAGACCCTTCATGATTTTGAATACCTCGATCAAATCTCCTCGCAACCATCTCTGTTCCAGGGAGAACAACCCCAGCTTCTCCAGTCTATCCACGGAACTAAAGTCCCTCGTCCCTAGAATCATTCCAGTAAATCTCTCTGCACCCTCTCTAAGACCAACTGTGTCTGAACCAGTGATTTATAAAGGTTCATCAAGACCTCCTTGCTTTGTACTCTATGCCTCTATTTATAAAGCCCAGGATCTCGTATGCTTTCTTAGCCGCTTTCTCAACCTACCCTACCCCCAGATCTCTCTGTTCCTGTACCCCTTTTAGAATTGTACCCTTTAGTTTACATTGCCTCTCCTCGTTCTCCCTACCGAAATGTATCACTTCACATGTTTCTGCGTTAAATTTCATCTGCCACGTGTCCGCCCAGTCCACCAGCCTGTGTCCTCTTGAAGTCTATCACTATCGTCATCACTGTTCACTACCCTTCCAAGTTTTGTGCCCCATTAAATACTCCCAGGACAGGTACAGCACGGGTTAGATAGAGTAAAGCTCCCTCTACACTGTCCCATCAAACACTCCCAGGGCAGGTACAGCACGGGTTAGATACAGAGTAAAGCTCCCTCTACACTGTCCCATCAAACACTCCCAGGGCAGGTACAGGGTTAGATACAGAGTAAACTCCCTCTACACTGTCCCATCAGACACTCCCAGGGCAGGTACAGCACAGGTTAGATACAGAGTAAAGCTCCCTCAATATTGCATCAACATTTTGCCTGAGCTTCAACCTCAGAAGCACACGACTAGAAACTTTGATTTCCCCAGCTTCGACACCTGTAAGCTGGTGAATTGGGGTAGTTTTTGTGCTGCGGCTCAATGCCACCGGCACGTGAGACTGCCCCGCACTCACTTCCTGCAGGGCCTTCAGACGTGCCCCCTGGGCTCAGCTGGTGGCACTCCCACCGAACCCGAGTCAGAAGGGTTTGAGTTCAAATCCCACTCCAGGGCTTCATCACGTTATGCCGGCCGACTCTCCAATGCAGGGCTGGGGGAGTGCTGCATTGCAGAAGGGTCACCTCTCAGATGAAACATAAAACCGAGGCCGTCTGCCTCTTCAGGTTCCCACGGCACTATTCGAAGTGCAGGGAGATCCCCCAGTGTCCTGGCTAACATGAATCCTTCAATCAACACCAGGTAGAATCGATCAACTCGTCATTTATTTGCTGGTTGTGGGATCTTGCTGTGTGATAATTGGCTGTTGGGTTCAGTGACAACACTTCAAACCAATCCGTTGGCTGTGAAGCACTTCAGGATGTGATGAAGTGTAATATAAAGGGTGAGTCCTTTCTTATGATACGGTCTCACTTCACAATTATACACATCAGTGTCTCTCTCTCTCTGTCTCTCTCTGATTTTTGCCTTTCTCTCTCTCTCTCTCTCTCTCAAGTGCCATGACCTCGGTTTATTATAAATACGAAGAGAATCCGACCGATTTCGAGATTTGCACCTTTTGCTCACACGTGAAGAGGTTGTTTAAATCATGTGGTGAAACGACAGTCCATCTCTCACTTACCACGCTGCTGCTGTTGTCGGACTGGCCTGGGTCCATCGGTGGGTGATGGGAACTAACATCCGTCCCTCGGTCGCCCTCCGATGAATTTCTTAGAACTTCTTGGGAATTTGAAATGATAGCTCTCATCTCTTCAATAAATTTCATCTTCTGAACTTCCAAAATAAAATTGTCTTCCACCTGCCACAAAAAAACATAAAACGAGATTGCCCGGTTACAAAAGCAACCAGGGCGGAGCTACGGACCGCTGCACTGAGTGGCATCAAACTACAGTGTCCGAGATTGCCACACACACAGGAGAAGGAGAAAGGGCAGAACGGGGAAGGAGGAGGAGAAAGAAAGGGCAGAACAGGGAAGGAGGAGGAGAGGGGGAAGAAAGGGCAGAACGGGGAAGGAGGAGGAGAGGGGGAAGAAAGGGCAGAACGGGGAAGGAGGAGGAGAGGGGGAAGAAAGGGCAGAACGGGGAAGGAGGAGGAGAGGGGGAAGGAGGAGGAGAGGGGGAAGGGCAGAACGGGGAAGGAGGAGAGGGGAAAGAAAGGGCAGAATGGGGGAGGAGAGGGGGAAGAAAGGGCAGAAAGAGGAGAGGAGGAAGGGCAGAATGGGGAAGGAGGAGAGGGGGAAGGGCAGAATAGGGAAGGAGGAGAGGGGGAAGAAAGGGCAGAATGGGGAAGGAGGAGAGGGGGAAGAAAGGGCAGAATGGGGAAGGAGGAGAGGGGGAAGAAAGGGCAGAATGGGGACGGAGGAGAGGAGGAAGGGCAGAATGGGGACGGAGGAGAGGAAGGGCAGAATGGGGAAGGAGGAGAGAAGGAAGGGCAGAATGGAAGGGCAGAATGGGGAAGGAGGAGAGGAGGAAGGGCAGAATGGGGGGGGGGGGAAAAGAGAGGAGAAAAAAAGAGCAGAAAGGGATAGAAGAGAGAAGGAAGTGCAGAATGGGGAGGAGAGAGGATGAAAAAAACGCAGAGAGTGAATGGGGAAAGGGTAATCAGAAAGACCCAACAGCGAAGGGTGAGGAGGAGTAAGAAAGAGAGTGGTCACCGATGGAGCATTGATCCATCTTTCAGGCACTGGCCGACCTGCTGTGCAGTGGCAGCATTGTGTGCTTTGATCTAACAATCAGATGTTGCACGGACTCACCATGTACAAAGCTATATCTTCTGGGTCATCTCCATCCACATCAAATTTGAAGGTCACCATTTTGTTGTTGTGCGTCTCCAGCTGGCATTCCACCATGTTGTCCCCCACATTGGAATCCTGTTGGGTTGGAATGACTCACCGTTACACATTGCAGGTAAAGGTGTGCACTGTGTGTTTGAAATGGCCAACTTCACAGCTTTAAAGCTTCCATCTTCACAAACCTTGCACTGGTCTGAACTCCCCCCCCCCCCCCCCCCCCAATTACTTCACATAGCACCCTGGCACACTGTAGGGAATGGGATCAATCGTGTGCCCCGCGAGCTCGGCAGGTAGGCAAACCTCCTGACTGATTCCAAACAGGGCAGCGGAGCAGTGCTCGCCTTACAACGCCGAGAGTCGGCACGGGTAATCAGGGAACCGCCCAGGTCGTCCTGGAGACTATTTGGGAAAAGTGGAAGGCAGAGATCTCTTCGGAGCGAGGTTAAGGCGGGCAGGGGTGGCTGTTTTAGAGTCATAGAGTTATACAGCACGGATAGAGGCCCTTCGGCCCATCGTGTCCGCGCCGGCCATCAGCCCTGTCTACTCTAATCCCATATTCCAGCATTTGGTCCGTAGCCTTGTATGCTATGGCATTTCAAGTGCTCATCCAAATGCTTCTTGAATGTTGTGAGGGTTCCTGCCTCCACAACCCTTTCAGGCAGTGAGTTCCAGACTCCAACCACCCTCTGGGTGAAAAAGTTCTTTCTCAAATCCCCTCTAAACCTCCCGCCTTTTACCTTGAATCTATGTCCCCTTGTTATAGAACCCTCAACGAAGGGAAAAAGCTCCTTAGTATCCATCCTATCTGTGCCCCTCATAATTTTGTACACCTCAATCATGTCCCCCCTCAGCCTCCTCTGCTCCAAGGAAAACAAACCCAATCTTCCCAGTCTCTCTTCATAGCTGAAGCGCTCCAGCCCTGGTAACATCCTGGTGAATCTCCTCTGCACCCTCTCCAAAGCGATCACATCCTTCCTGTAGTGTGGCGACCAGAACTGCACACAGTACTCCAGCTGTGGCCTAACCAGTGTTTTATACAGCTCCATCATAACCTCCTTGCTCTTATATTCTATGCCTCGGCTAATAAAGGCAAGTATCCCATATGCCTTCTTTACCACCTTATCTACCTGTTCCGCCGCCTTCAGGGATCTGTGAACTTGCACACCAAGATCCCTCTGACCCTCTGTCTTGCCTCGGGTCCTCCCATTCATTGTGTATTCTCTCACACACCCTTAGCAGTCAGCTCAAGAGCGACGACAACAGTGGTCATCCTCCATTTACCCCTCAGGCGGGAACGATATGCGAGGGCTGGGGCGGGGGAGGGGGCAACAATGTTAATTGCTCTGGATCTCCAACAGGCTGAGCCTGGCAGTGTTGCTGCCTGCACAGTCAAAGCCCTAATTTTATCATGGGGAGGTGCCCAGCGGTCGCCAGCACTTCTCCCCAGACTGGGTGCGAACTAAATCCCTATTCGCAAGTGTTTGTAGCCAGGATGAGGCAACCTCCGATCACCTGCAGAACAGTCAGCTGGAACTTGGCTGACTTGTCCGGTCGGTCACGAGCACACGACGACCTTCTCGGCTGAGATTTCTGGGGCTTTTCGGCCTTTCCGTTCCCAACTTCACTGCCGTTGGCCGCTTCTTTCATGGCATCAGGAGCCGCACTGAGGGAACAAAAACCGGTCTGAGCACAAGTCTCTAAACAACTACCATCACTAAAAACAGGTCATCTGCTCATTTGTCGCACTGCTGTTTGTGGGATCTTGCTGTGCGCAAATTGGCTGCCGCATTGCCCTACATTACACTTCAACAGCATTTCATTGGTTGTAAAGCGCTTCGTGACGTCCTGAGGCCGTGAAAGGCAAGTCTTTTTAAAAAAAATTATAACCCGAGAATTTTTTTTCTGTCTCTGAAGGGCCCGGTAGGAAGACTTGAGGTTTTATCTCCATCGGGCTGGACAGCATCGCGTGAGACACTCCCTCCTTCACCCACTGAGCAACAGCACTGTGTGGTGCTCAAGACTTTTGAGATAAACAACAAGTCTGCTATATTGTGGTGCGACCCTACCTGCGGGACCCGAGTGTGAATCGAGCCCGAGACCGATGGGGCGCAGGCCGATCTCTCCGCCAGGTGCGAGACAGAGATCGGTGATACGAGTCGGGGCAGCCTCGATGCAGTTCGGGTCCGTAACACAAATTGGCAGTCACGTGCAAAGGTTGCGTGGGAGGCTGGCTGCACCGTCCAACTCGCGCTCTGCTCGTTACCGTAGAATCTTACTGCACACGAGGGGGCCATTCGGCCCATCGTGCCTGTGCCGGCTCTTTGAAAGAGATATCCAATGAGCCCCACTCCTCTATCTCCACGGCCCTGCAAATTTTTCCCCTTCAGTGTGCATCCAAATCCCTTTTGAAAGCTACCTTTCAGGCAGTGCATTCCAGATTATAACAACTTGCTGTGTAAAAATGGACATACTGGGTGGATAAAGAAGAAAACCTTTCCACCCCAACACCGACACTGCTCGACTTTAAAGAGGGAAACAAATTCACCGCTGCATGTGAACGTTAGACAGAAAGGGGTAAATGTGCGTCAAGGAACTGGACCGAGACTGCTCCAAGCTTAGGAACCTGACAGCCAGCGGACAGGAAACCGTCATCATCAAGGGTTTGGAGTTAGACTCGAACCCTGGTCCCGACATCTTCGCTTGAATCGAGTGAAACGCCCAGAAGCCAAACCAAACACAGGGGTCTGAATGGGGACAGAAGGGGAAGGGGCGAACGGAAAGTTTCACATCCGTGATTCCTCCTATGGCGGTGTCCTATCTGAGCTGTGCGGTGATTGACCGTTTCACCAGCTCTACGATCGCAACAGCCTGGATTGCAAGGAATAATCGCACTGAAAACATGCAGAAGGGGCCTACTGCCACGGGGTTACTGGTTTTCAAAGCAATCCTAATTGAGGTGTGTAAGATGATTGAAGGATTTGATAGCGTAGAGAGAGAGAGAAACTAATTTCCTCTGGTGGGGGGAGTCCAGAACAAGGGGGCATAACCTTAAAATTAGAGCCAGGCTGTTCAGGGGTGATGTCGGGAAGCACTTCGTCACACAAAGGGGAGTGGAAATCTGGAACTCTCTCCCCCCAAGGGAGGCTGGGGGGTCAATTGAAAATTTCAAAATTGAGATTGGTAGATTTTTTGTTGGGTAAGGGTATTAAGGGTTACGGAACCAAGGCGGGTACATGGAGTTGAGATACAGATCAGCCATGATCTAATTGAACGGCGGAACAGGCTCGAGGGGCTGAATGGCCTCCGCCTGTTCCTAAGTTCCTGTGGTAGGAGGCAGTGATGATGAAGAGGCCACACAGGCAAGGAAAGGGAAAACAGGAGGATAGAGAGAGTCACCCTCTTGCATCTTATGGGTGCTGGTGCAGAGCAAATGTGGATTTAGTTGCATGATTTTTTTTTTAAAGTTATTATTAGATTTTTAATTATTACATAGTTAACAAGGGTGTACTTCTTTGTCAACTGATGATTGTGGTAGTTAGCAACGAGAACTTTCCTGCTGCTGCTGTTGACTGAGGGAGGATTAAGGATGTTTCAGAACCTTAGGAAGGTGACAGACCGTTTCACCAGCTCTACCAACGCAACAGCCTGGACTGCAAGGAATAATCGCACTGAAAACATGCAGAAGGGGCCTACTGCCACGGGGTTACTGGTTTTCAAAGCAATCCTACCTAAGAGCATCTTGCATCTGCCTTACTGGTCGCTGGGATTCAGGAGTCACGTGGCGGGAGGTGGACTGCAAATTGTCAGGAAAAATAAAAGGGGAATTATTAGTACATTTCACAGTTAGAGAGTTAAACCTCAGTGATGGAAATAAGCTGGATAAATAATAGCATGGCATAATGTAAAAAAAGACAAAACACAGACTTTAGATGTGATGGAAGGGGTTATTTCAGCATGTTGCAATCTATCCTTGATGCGTCAGGTAATTCTCTCTGTCCCCGCCCTCCCTTCCCCAGTGAGCACGGAGAAGGATCAAAGTCAGGAAAGTCGAACGGAAAGGAAATCTGACCCTCAGCTGTTACAATTAAGACTTATGTCAGAGGTTTTCCAACATGTGTGTGCAGGAGCCTCCTGCAAACAGGGGCACACATCCAGAGGCCCCCCCCATCCCACCACCGCAAACAGGGACACACTCCCAGGGACCCCCGCAAACAGGGACACACTCCCAGGGACCCCCGCAAACAGGGACACACTCCCAGGGACCCCCGCAAACAGGGACACACTCCCAGGGACCCCCGCAAACAGGGACACACTCCCAGGGACCCCCGCAAACAGGGACACACTCCCAGGGACCCCCGCAAACAGGGACACACTCCCAGGGACCCCCGCAAACAGGGACACACTCCCAGGGACCCCCGCAAACAGGGACACACTCCCAGGGACCCCCGCAAACAGGGACACACTCCCAGGGACCCCCGCAAACAGGGACACACTCCCAGGGACCCCCGCAAACAGGGACACACTCCCAGGGACCCCCGCAAACAGGGACACACTCCCAGGGACCCCCGCAAACAGGGACACACTCCCAGGGACCCCCGCAAACAGGGACGCACTCCCAGGGACCCCCGCAAACAGGGACGCACTCCCAGGGACCCCCGCAAACAGGGACACACTCCCAGGGACCCCCGCAAACAGGGACACACTCCCAGGGACCCCCGCAAACAGGGACACACTCCCAGGGACCCCCGCAAACAGGGACACACTCCCAGGGACCCCCGCAAACAGGGACACACTCCCAGGGACCCCCGCAAACAGGGACACACTCCCAGGGACCCCCGCAAACAGGGACACACTCCCAGGGACCCCCCCATCCCACCACTGAAAACAGTGACACACTCCCAGGGACCCCTGCAAACAGGGGCACACATCCAGAGACCCCCCCCGAAAACAGTGACAAGCTCCCACCGACCTCCGCAAAGAGGGGCACACATCCAGAGAACGCCACCAGGGAATCAAGGGATATGGGGATCGGCCGGGAAAGTGGAGTTGAGGTCGAAGATCAGCCTTAGCCTTATTGAATGGCGGAGCAGGCTCGAGGGGCCGTATGGTCTACTCCTGCTCCCATTTCTCATGATTTGTTTCCGGGGACCCCCTGGCAAACAAGGACGCGCTCCCGCGGACTCCCCATCCTCTGCAAACAGGGACGCGCGCTCCCACGGACCCACTTTCTAAAATAATAGCATATTTTTCCTTTGGGTGGGGAGTGCAAATAAGGCAACTAGTTCAGGAGTCTGAACACCGTAAAAAAAATTCCCATCACAGACCCCAAGTGGACATCAGAAAACTGCCTAGACTTCATCCGAGACACTGCAGAATCCAATCAAACACTGCAGATTTCCACTGACCCTGTCCACAACCACTGGAACCAAAGGTTTATTTGGGGGGGGGGGGGGGGGGGGCGGGGGCGGGTAGAGTAACATTTTCAACCATACACAAGAAAACTAAGGGACCCCATTACCCAAATCAAGTGCTTGCTCTCATCAGTCGCCCAGTGGCCCAACAGGTTAGTGCTGTGGGGGGGGGGTCATACGGACCCTGAGGTCCTGGATGTAATTGCTAATCCTGAGTATGCAACGCGTCTCTGGCACTCTCTCCCCATAAAACCCTCCGCATTGCTACCTCTCTCCTTGATCTGGCCTTTGGTTAACCCAACCCCCGCACGCCCGCCAGCCCCCCCCACTTTCCCCTTGGCGGCCATCTTCATCCCTGCCAAGCAGGCTGCGGCACTTCATTGTGGCGAACACGCGATACGATCAGCCGGTGGGGTTTCTTTTCAAATCGAGAGCCAGGGTGAAACGGTCGGGGCCACGCAGCGCAGGTCAGCGCCAAGCTCGGAGAGAGCGGGGAAAAGACGGCCAGGCGAGAAAGTGAGGGGGTGGGGAGGGGGCGAGAGGGAGAGAGAGGCCGAGCGAAAGAGACTTGAAAGAAAGCGCTGGATGATCCTTGTGGGATTCGGCAGCGTTCGAGAGAGATGGGGGCCCCACTATCACAGGTGCTCAGGGGGATCAACCACCTGTTTTGAGCGTACAGCGACGGGAGCGTCTGCAGAACGAGCCGACGGACCGAAGGCGATGGGAACGGCTTTGAAACGAGCTAATGGATCTCAAGGTGATTGGGGTTTAACGCTCCCCACCCCGCCCTGCCCTGAGACCACGGTTACACGGCCACTGCCCCTACCTGCGCCTCAAAGTCCAGCTGCGCCTGCATCGTGGCGGGGCTCTCCTGCTGCGGTTGGGCGGGACGACACTGGGGTTCCTGGGAATAAACGCCCTGCGGGAAATGCGCCGGCAGAACTGGCATCTGAAGAGCTGGTGCGGGCTGCACCGCGGCCGGCGCCTGCTGCTGCTGCTGCGGAGCCGTGGGGTACTGTTGCTGCAGTTGAGTCTGGGAACACACAGGATGCTGCTGCTGTACGGGTGCGTGGAACTGTCCCGGCTGCTGGGCAGCAGGGTTGAGCGGAGCCAGTTGGGCAGCGGTCTGAAACGGCGAGAGTTGCGGAAGCTGGCCCTGCAGGTGATGCTGCTGCTGCTGCTGCTGGAGGTGTGTCACCTGGGGCTGCACCAGTTGTTGCTGCTGCTGCAGTATTTGAGGAGCCTGCTGCAGTATTTGAGGAGCCTGAGGGGCCAGCTGATACTGGTCCGATTGAGCCTGGGCCTGGACCTGAAGGAGTGGTTGGTAATGCTGAAGAGGGGCCTGGGCCTGGGGCAGCTGTTGGTACTGGTGAGCCTGCGACTGACCCTGGCCCTGACCTGGCTGTTGATATGGGGCATGAGGCTGAGGCAGTTGCTGATATGCAGCCTGGGCTTGTGGTGGCTGCTGATACTGCTGGGCTTGGGCCGGAGCCTGGGCCTGGGCTGGCTGCTGATACTGCTGGGCCTGGGCCTGAGCCTGAGCCTGAGCCTGGGCATGGGGTGGCTGCTGATACTGTTGGGCCTGGGCCTGAGCCTGAGCCGGCTGCTGATATTGCTGGGCCTGGGCCTGAGCCTGAGCTGGCTGTTGATACTGCTGGGCCTGGGCCTGGGCAGGCTGCTGGGCCTGGGCTGGCTGTTGATATTGCCGGGCCTGGGCTGGCTGCTGATATTGCTGGGCCTGGGCCTGAGCCTGAGCCTGGGCCTGGGCTGGCTGTTGATATTGTTGGGCCTGGGCCGGCTGCTGATACTGCTGGGCCTGGGCCTGGGCTTGGGCTGGCTGTTGATATTGCCGGGCCTGGGCCTGGGCTGGCTGCTGATATTGCTGGGCCTGAGCCTGGGTCTGGGTCTGGGCCTGTGGCGACTGCTGATATTGCTGGGCCTGGGCCTGGGCCTGGCCGTGTGGCGACTGCTGATATTGCTGGGCCTGGACAGGATGCTGAAATCTCTGGGCCTGAGGGGACTGAAAATACTGCTCAGCCTGCGAAAGCTGTTGATACTGCTGGGCCTGGGCCTGAGGGGTTTGCTGATACTGCTCCGCCTGGACCTGTAGAGGCTGCTGATACAGCTGAGGCGACGCCTGGGCAGTTTGGTGATACTGCGAGGGCTGTTGAATTTGAGGAGGCAGCTTCTGTGCTGGGGTCGGAGGTGTCGGCTGCTGCAGCTCCTGCACGGGAACCGGTTGGTGCTGGGCTACGTTCTGGAACGTCATCTGCTGCGGCTGGACCAGGGTCTCGACAAGCTGATTCTGCTGCTGCACCGAGCCATGCGACGGCTGCTGCACTGGGGTCTGGAGATACATTTGTTGGAGAACTGGCACCTGAAAGAGTAGCTGTTGACCTTGGCACGGCTGTTGCTCTGCCTGCTGCAAGGAAGTCTGGACGTGCATCTGTTGCTGCGGCACTGGAGCGGGCGGTTGCTGCTGAACCGGAGGTTGCACCGGAGCTGGAACAGCTGCTTGCGGATGCAACTGCTGCACCGCGTCCTGCAGAGAAGTCTGTTGTTGTTGCTGCTGCATTGCAGGCATCTGGTGGTGGATTTGGACAACGGTTGCGGAATTACTCACCGACAGCGAGCCAGCGTCCATCGCCGCGCCTGCCGACATCCGAGCCTGTGGCGATACTGCCGGCAGGGACTGCGACGGCAGAACCATTACAGAGGCACTGGGGGAAGCCCCTATTCCGGTGGGATTGTACTGGGAGACGACAGGGAGGGTCTGAGAAGGCTGCATGGGAAGATGCACGTCACTGCCATGATGATGGAGGCCAGATGGTTGTCCATTGGCGGTCTATTGATGAGGCAAAAGAAGGTGGTTTACGACTTAAGATACAGTGACTAAAATTAATTTGAAAATGCCAATCAACACTTAGCACCGACTCCTATTGGGTGACGAGTCTGCCTGCACTGCCACAAATCCAAAATAGGAACAGGAGGCGGCCATTCAATCAGATCATGGCTGATCTGTACCTTAACTCCATTTACCTGCCTTGGTTCCGTAACCCTTAACACCCTTACCCAACAAAACAAAAAATCTATTGACCTGTTTTGAAATTTTCAATTGACCCCCAGCCTCGACAGCTTTTTTGGGGGAAGAGAGTTCCAGATTTCCACTCCCCTTTGTGTGAAGAAGTGCCTCCCGACATCACTCCTGAACGGCCGAGCTCTAATTTTAAGCTCCCCCCCCTACCAGAGCAAGTAGTTTCTCTCTATCTACCCCATCGATTCCTATAATCATCTTAAATCCAAGTATAATACACCCCTCTTAAATCACATCAGGAGTCAAGAAAGAAAATGGTGAGTCATGGCACATGAAAAATGTGTTTAATTTATATTTTGCCTTCCCTTCCCCACTCAGGTACTGAATTTTCAAAACGGAGTTCACCTCAAACTTGCAACGATTGCGGACAGTGCATCGTTTGCAGCGAAACATCACAACCATGCCCCAGATCCCGGGACACATGCGAGCAATGCCACAGGCATCCTCAGGATATATTTGCACTTGGCGTCACAGCAAGCTCGAGGAATAGCACCTCATCTTTCGCTGAGGTGCTTCACAACCTTCCGGCCTCATCACCGAGTTCAATAGCTCCAGATCGTAACCACTGCTCCCATTTTCTCGGACAGCAGTGGTTCTGCTGTAATTATTTACACCTCCTCTGGACCCATCCTTTGTTCCTTTACTTGTCCCATTACCGCCCCCTTTTTGCCTTGCGTCATCGTCCTTTTTATCATGCAATCTCTCCTGCCCTCCACCCTCTCACAGACCTTTCCCCTTTGTTCTTTCCTCCGCCCCTTCTCCCTGACTCTGTACTTACTTACAAACTGTTAAATCTCTAACGTCTACCAGTTCTGAAGCAAGCTCATCGGCCTGAAACGTTAACTCTGCTTCTCTCCCGCCGCAGATGCTGCCTGACCTGCCGAGTGTTTCCAGCACTTTCTGTTTCCAGTCAACATGGGGGATGAACACATGGCTAATTTTGGCACGCCCTTACCCCGATCGACTGTGGATAGCCGCCCACCACTTGCGGCTGCTGGGACTGCGGTAGACCCACGGACAGGTGATGAGACTCCACACTGGAGCCCGAGGAAACATGCTGCACGCCCACGTTGTGCTCGGAGACGACAGAGTAACCGACACCGCCCTGAGAATCGGAAAAGACGGCAGACCCCAGGCTGTTGTCAGAAACACTGTCGACTGGGAGAGGGGGGGGGGAAAGAAAACAGCTGTTAGTAAGTACTTTGTATCCTCACTGCACAATTTTCCCCGCAGCAAATTATTTTTCTGATAAACTGCAGCAACACTCGTTAACCTTTTCCTCAGTGCAATCGTCCTTCCAGCTCATCACCAGGGTGAAAGAATTTCACTAGAGAAGCTGGGGCTCTTTTCTTTAGAGTAGGAGGAGGCGAAGAGGAGATCTGAGAGGGGGGGGGCGTTCAAATTATGAACGGTTTTGAGAAGGTAAATCGGGAAAAACTATTTTCATTGGTCAGTGAGTCGGTAATTAGATGGCACGAATTTAAAATAAACAAAATTGGAGGGGGGGGGGGGGGCGGACGGGAGGGGAGAGAGGAGCATTGGAGGAGTGGAGGGGAAGGAAGAGGAGAGTTGAGGGAGGAGAAGACTATTTGAAAACTTACATGAAACGGTGCTCATGAGGAGCTTATTTTGCAGGACATGTTGGTCAACTTCCGGGTCCTCGGACTCCGTTATGCCGTGCTGCCACCCCGTGGTGGACAGGGACGCCACAGCGGTCTGGGGCTGCATCTGCTCCATCTGGGAGCGGAGTTTTTCCTGCTCCTCCTGCTCGCGACGCTCCTCCATCTCTCGAATCTGCTGGGTCCTCTGCCTCTTCCTCTTGATGAAAGACACCCGGTCTCGGATGGACTTGGACACTAATTTGGAGTCGTTCTCGTGGAATAATCCAGATTTAACCTGGAACCAGAAACAGTATTTTTAATTATACAAAGAATTTGACACCCCCCCCCCCCACCCCCACCAAAGATTCTTTCCCTCCCCAACCCCTGCCTCTTCCTCCACCCCTACCCCTCACAGGTGTTTGCTCGGATACTGTTATACAGGCACTGGCTGCCAGCTGGTACCTCTCCGTACGTGGCCATCCTTCATGTGGCAGCCTAGTTGGAGAGCTGGCAGGGTATTTGACCGTGGAGGGCATCACAGCTAAGGCCAAACCTGTCCTCACCCAATGTCTGCACTCACGGACTTTCCAGCAGTGGGTGCTTGACAGCACCGAATGGTCTGGGGATCCTGGCCGATTCTTTCCCTCTCTATTCCAGAGGTGCTGAAGGCCAAATGAAACAGCTTCACCGCTGCCCCAGTTGAGATCGGCTTGCTCTGCGGCAGGAACCTCTGTCCCCACACGGTATTTCCCCACTGAGCCACCAGGCCAGCTTAACAACTGACCCTAAAAAAAAAAGAAAGGTAGGCCCTCTGTCCCGAAATGTCTCAAAGCACTGCATTAATTTGCATCGAGTGCAGTGACTTATTATGGAGACAAACAAGTCATTTCATGCACAGCAATACCACACAAACAGCCAGGAGATGAACGGCCAATTAATCTGTTCTTTGGTGGTGTTGGTTGAGCGAGGAATGTTGGCCCGGATACTGGGAAAACTCCCCATTCTTAACATCCACCTGAACCAATGGAACAGAGGGGACCTTGGGTTGATTTATGGATTGGCGTCCTCTGACAATGCAGCACTGAGCGAGCGTCAGCCTAGATTACAGGCTCAAGCCCTGGAGTGGGGCTCGAACCCACAACCCGACTAACTGAAACAAGGTAAGAACTCGCATCCGCATCCGCGGACGTGCGCGACTCATGTCCGCGGACGCGCGCGGGGAGCGACTTGCGGGCGCGGGGCGATTCAAACACTTGCCATTTCCTGCGCCACTTCTTCAGGGGCGTCATGCTCCAGGTCGAAGCTGAACTCGATCGCCTCGTTGTCCTTGTGCTTCCCTTTCAGCTTCTTGGGGTCTTCAACCCAAATGCGCAGAGCGAGCGAGGAGTCCTGCCCGCTGTCCTCCTTGGCCAGCTCAATCCGCAGACCAGTGTCCTCTGCGAAAAACGCGTAGCTCAGTAGGTCCTTGATTGCAAGCCTGCGTGCAGAGGTTACGGGGATTAAGCTGAGGCGAGACAGTGGAAACGGAGTCTGGCTCTTACAATTCTGGAGCGTTGATGAGGGCAAAATTTAGCGGGTTTTGCCTGCATCGATCTTCTCTTTTTCTGAGCTATTGTGAAACACTTGCTCATTTGGAGATCGAGTCAATTTTCAACTCTTTTGCCCTGATAAACGCAACAAGTTATGACCTAATTTCCAATTTAAGTAGGTGACCTCCCATCTCTATTTTAAAAATCTTACATCTGCGCACAATTCCTGTCAACTTTTTCCAATTCTAAATTCCAATGTCCACACTTACAATGGAAACTGCCTATGTAAACTTGTCACACTAATTACTCCCTCCCCCAAGTGCAGGTGCTGCAGTGCCACCAACCAGCGGGAGGGTGGAATTACAGTGTGACAAGTTTACGCAAGCAGTTACCATTTTAAATGCGGACATAGGTTTTCATGATGGACATATGGAAATAAGGACAGAATGTATGTCTTTAAAATGGGGACGGAATTTCGTCTGCACGCCTCGGTCCAATTATCCCCCCCCCCTCTCAAACCCCATTTCACCTGAAGCCTATATTCGGTCTTGATGTCCCGTGTGCAATGCCACGGCAATAATAAATTTGCTGGCGTGGTTTTGGGAAACTCACTATTCAGCTGCTCCGACTGCAAATTGGCAAGAGGTCCAAAGCATAGACGGGAAAACCAGTGGATCCTGCGGCCACTTTCAGGAACGGTAGACTCGGTAAACAGGCTGGTTTGGGGGGGGGGGGGGCGGGGGTTTTGCCAGGATAAGGGGCAGACAGTGTGGTCCTGTACAGCTGGTGCCGTTTGGGGAGGTGTGAACGGCTGGAACCTGGGCAGAGTGCAAAGACGGCCCGATGAGGAAGGAAAGAGGGAGGGGTCAGACTCGGAGAACTTTCTTCCCTCCGGCATTGCTGTGCTCCTGCCGACGATTAGCTGCCGCCTTGGACGCTGAGTGCGCGATATATTCTGCGGCACATCCTTCAAACAGCAGAGAAAACCCTGCAGTGGATTGGAAACAGGTGCGAAGGGCAGAAACCGACAATCGAAGGCGACGGGAAAAGGTTACAAGGAGGAAGAGGTGCACATACGATGGCTAGAATAGATGCAGAGTGGTGCACGTTCACACACCCGCTGACCCCAGCATTCCCTGGTGGGGGGGGGGGGGGGGCGGTGGGGAGCAGTAAGGTCTGTGGGAGGCACTGAGCTCACGGATAGGGAAGTCTGAAAGGCAACGGGATCCCGGGCGCAGCTGATGAGCCGAGCTCCGGGGGAGGTACAAACAGCAAGGGATGCTGTAAATGCAACAGCTCCAACTTGCATGTGATGAAAGGGGTGTAATGTAAGTTCACCAAAAACATTTTTAAAAAAAAACTTCAGATTAAATAAAGACATAGTTGAAAGCGCTGAAAAGCAGGTGAACAGTGTCGATAACACCACTGCTTCAATTTTGGCATTAGTTTGTATCTAAATGAAAGAAAATCTTGCGTCCCCATTATTTGGCAGATGCAATATGATATTGGAAAATGTGAGGTTATGCACTTTGGCAGGAAAAATCGGAGAGCAAGTTATTATCTTAATGGCGAGAAACTGGAAAGTACTGCAGTACAAAGGAATCTGGGGGTCCTAGTGCAAGAAAATCAAAAAGTTAGTATGCAGGTGCAGCAGGTGATCAAGAAGGCCAACGGAATGTTGGCTTTTATTGCTAGGGGGATAGAATATAAAAACAGGGAGGTATTGCTGCAGTTATATAAGGTATTGGTGAGACCGCACCTGGAATACTGCATACAGTTTTGGTCTCCATACTTAAGAAAAGACATACTTGCTCTCGAGGCAGTACAAAGAAGGTTCACTCGGTTAATCCCGGGGATGAGGGGGCGGACATATGAGGAGAGGTTGAGTAGATTGGGACTCTACTCATTGGAGTTCAGAAGAATGAGAGGCGATCTTATTGAAACATATAAGATTGTGAAGGGGCTTGATCGGGTGGATGCGATAAGGATGTTCCCAAGGATGGGTGAAACTAGAACTAGGGGGCATAATCTTAGAATAAGGGGCTGCTCTTTCAAAACTGAGATGAGGAGAAACTTCTTCACTCAGAGGGTAGTAGGTCTGTGGAATTTGCTGCCCCAGGAAGCTGTGGAAGCTACATCATTAAATAAATTTAAAACAGAAATAGACAGTTTCCTAGAAGTAAAGGGAATTAGGGGTTACGGGGAGCGGGCAGGAAATTGGACATGAATTTAGATTTGAGGTTAGGATCAGATCAGCCATGATCTTATTGAATGGCAGAGCAGGCTCGAGGGGCCGATTGGCCTACTCCTGCTCCTATTTCTTATGTTCTTATTATTATATATTGGTGAGTCTTTGACACTGTAATGAGCCAACTGGTTATACTAGTCACCTGACACGACAGACCCATTCAAACCCCCACGAGCAGCCAGCTGTTATTTTACTTTGAGCATTAAGTAAAATTGCCTCCCATGCACTGACATCGAGCCACCTGAGCTCTGTGAGCAATCCCATGGGGCGTGAACCCAGTCTGGGTGAGCGGAGTAAAAAGCACCATTAAAAAGTGGGCATATTGCGTGTTGCTGTCTCCCCCCACTCCCCCAAACATTCCAAATACTGCTTTAGAACTTCAAAATAGTCTCATTATATGCGACCGGTGGAGGGGGGGGGGGGGGGGAGGGGAAATCAGGTAACACTGCTCTGCAGTGAATCACTCTGCTTTCTCAGATTTGAAGTGAACTTGAGGTGCAGAGACGTCAACGTTTGCGCACATCAAGCAACATAAAGTGAGGCCGTCTCGGATCAATCGGTGTTTCTAGGGGAAAAGCAGGCCATCCGTCGCTCCCTGCAGCACGCTCTCCTCGACGTGCCTTGCTGTAAACGCTTTAAGGAGGTAACGTTTTCCCCATGTGTGCGCTCCCAGTAAAGTGAGCTCTGAACTATCCCTTCAGCGTCTCCCCACCTGCCTCGTTCTGTGGCTCATATTCTGCAATGCAGCAGTAGCTGCAGCCCGTGACCTAGTTTGGGGCTAGGGAGGCGTTGGAATCTTGCACAAGACGAAAAGGATTCCTTATTTCTCACTTAGCTGATTAATTTAACACTAAAAATTCCTTCGCTTTACAGCCTGTGGAGGATTCTAGTTTTCCTCCTTCCCCCACGAGTGTCTCACGAGGGGCAAAAGCCTCCTGCGTCTCAAGGGGGAAAAGCCATACTCAGCTTAGCCGACAACTCCCGACGTGATTTCACCTTCCATGGGAAGAGGACGTTGCAGGAACAGGGAGGGGCGAGGCTGTGGAGGGATTTTGCAAATGGACATGTGGGATGGACAGTCAGTCAGCTCTCGAGCGTCTTTTCTTGCTTCTCTGGAGCACAGAACGCGCCGACTCTCCCTAAGCTTGCTTGTCTCTGCTCGGTGGTTCCCTCTCATTTTACTCTCCTCTCTGCGCACGGGCCCACCCCCCCACAACGCTCCCTCCCACCTTCCCTACTAACACGGTATCATTGTGCTGGATGCCCTCTGCTACCTCACCCAGGCGGCCGCCCTTTGCGTGTGTGCCCTTAGAGAGTGGGCATCAGCAGGCTGATCAACTGCAATGGCATCACAGCCAAGCCCCATCCTGTTCTCACCCAGTCTCCACGCATACAAGCGCTTTTCAACAAGGGAGTGGCACTTGTTGGTGCCGAGGAGCAGGACGCCTGGCTTAATTTCTTTCTCCTTCCTACATCAAGGATGGCGATGGCAATGGTACTGTCCCCAGCTCCACCTTGACTGAGAGCAGCTAACAGCGCAGGATCCAGCACGGGTCCTTCCTGCTCTGTGTGTTTCTTACCTACAGGGCTATTCGGGGAGCTGCACCCAACTGAGAGAAAGGAAAATCTAATTGTATTTCTGCAAACCAGCAAAAACGGTAGAATCATAGAAAGGTTACAGCACGAAAGGAGGCCATTCGGCCCATCGAGTTCATGCAGCGCAGGGGGGGGGGGGGGGGAGGGGGAGATCAGTCTCACACCGTTGTTACTTCCCGTGTTTAAAAAAAAACTTTGGTAAGAGGATCCAGAATCTGGAACTCGCTGCAGCCGCCGAGACACCCTGGAGGTGCCAGCGAATCAGTCTGCAAACCAAGGGCTCTCATGGGCAAGATGCACAGAGGCCTCAGCACCAGCTGCGCGGAACGCCGATCCACGTAAGCAGCCGCCAGGTCTTTTACTGCACGAGCCGCGTGTGAAAGTGCAAGAGAGAGGGTGCGCGAGGGTGAGCTTTCACGAATTAATGAGCAGTCAATGGCTTCTATTTACATAATATCCTGGCTTCAGGCTCCAAATAAGGAAAACAGAGGAGACAGTCACCAGAGTGTAAACTGTAAAACCCACCTTTCCGTTTTGTTTTGGCGAATGCATCCTTCAATAATTTCTTTGATTTCTGGATCGCTCACCTTGTTGAAGCTTGCTGGTTTAATGCCCTAGGACAGGACACAAGGCCACATTTACAAAGCGCACCACAGCAGTTAGCAAGTATCACCCAAGAAAACAGATACTCATCCTACGGTTTTCCCTACTCCCGGCACCCAGCATGACCGCTGCACGTAGAACCAACAATGCTCCAACATTGTGCCTTAAACCAAAACCTGAGAGCACGCCAGTGACTAACAGTAAATCATTTAATTTCACTTGTCATCCCTGCAGATGGAGGTAGGTTTAACCCCCAAGTACTGGAGGTAAAAGGCAGTATCCTGCAAGACACCACCCCTCTGCCTCTCACCGGTTGAATGCCAATTCCTTACTCACAATTTGCGGACAGGGTCTACTGTGGGTAATGCACACAAGTGCTCGATGGGCAACAATGTCCACAACAGGTAAGCTCATCGCTCCGAGATGGCGCCAAAAAAAAAAAAATCCTGGCTACCAGTGAACTTAGAAATTCACCTGGTGTGGTTTGCAAAAAAAAAACCCCCAAAAATGACTGAAGAGAAAGGTTCAATTTTCTCGTCAGAAAACAGCCCCGCTCGTTAGACGAACAACATGGCTCCTCCGAGAGTGAGTAGTTGACTCGTGCAGAGTCGGGAGGTTTGAGGTTCCATTCCAGGTCGGAGTTGAGTCCAGCTGATCCCAGTGTGGGCAGTGCTAGGGCCGCTACAATTGGTTTCAGCATCCCCGAGTTAGGGAGGGAAAATCAACCAGGGCTCTCGCGCCTGATTGCTGGCTGGAGAGTGCAGGCGTGGACAGGATTAGGCTTGGCTATGACGACCCACACAGTTGAATAGCCTGCCAACACAAAGAACGGGCACCTGGGACGAGGTACTGGAGGGCGGCTGTGAAACAGTACCCGAGTACGCGTCAGTGCCTTTGGGAGGGGGAGGGGAAAGGAAAGGAATGGGAGACTACTGACAGGAAAGCTGCACTGTACCACGGAGAGACAGAATGTATTTCCGTACAGTAAGTGCGGTCGAGCGTGGGAGTCACTTCAGGCAGCTCTCCCACACCCACCTATAAATTAACATGAGGATTCAAAGTCCCTCTACGTGCACATTGTAGAAAAAGAAAGACTGATATGTCCGCTTATTAACTGATACTGGAAAGAGTGAGTCTCAAGCCCACAGATTTCACACTCCAGATTTAAAAAAAACAAGCAAAACGCTGTGCATTTCTGACCTTCACATTCCCATCTGCAAAGTTCCCAGACCAAAGAACAATTCAACTCTGACTGACCCGAGCTTACTCAACAGCAATTAGGGCTTGTGGCCTTAAAGAGACACAGAGTGGCAGCAAAATACTGCTGGGTGCATCAGATCCTTTAACACCCCGTTCCTTATAAAACGGCGTATAATCTGACGTACGGTGAGCAACGCTATGGGAGATCCACCAATAATTTACCTTGTTACCTGGCGGAGGTTTTCTCTGCTTGAAGTTTCAGAAATAATGTACAGTGCTTTTTTGCTTAAAAAAAAGGGTGCAGGAAGTGATCACACTTACGCTGGTTACTTTGCGATATATCTGGGCAGCGTTCTGGCACTCTGAGTAAGGGTATTCTGAGCTAGCCATCTCCAGCATGCACATTCCGAACGCGTAAACATCAACTGATTCGTCATAATGCTCTTCGTACATCTCTGGAGCCATGAACTCTGGAGTGCCTTCAGGGGAAGGAAATGAACCCAAACGTTTAACACTTTGCAATAAAAATAAAAGCGCCCCATTTCTCCCCTCCTATAGTGTCCCTGCAACATGCACCTTCCCTGGTTGAGAGGGGGTGCAGGGGAAACCAGTTGAAAAACCTGCTCCAATGCTCCCACCAAAGCCACTCTTGCCTGCTGACGGAAGGAGTGTGACTCTCTCTTTGGTCTGGTTTGTCCTTCTGATTGATTCACTTAGGCCCAAAAAGATCAAAACAGAAAATCTGACTGTGCACAGCGGGTAAGTCAGCAGTGCCAAGAGTGTGCTCGGGCCAGCATTTCAGGCATGGCCTTCCTCAGAGCCCAGAACAAATGGCAGATTCCACCAGAAACACTACAAACCTGACTAACCTCCAACGCAACGTCCAGCACTGTCTGCTTAATTTGCAATCTTTCTTCTCATCTTGAATCAGCAACAGTAAGCTTGAGATGAGAAGCTGCAATGCTTCCCCATTATAAATTCCTACCATTTATATTTTAAAAAGCCTCGCGTCGGCTCACACTTCCTGTTGTCATGTTTTTGTTACACTTGTGTCAATTCCACCCCCCCCATTATAAATCTCTACGTCCACATTTATAATGGGAACTACTTATGTAAACATGTCACTCCGCAATTACAACCTCCCACCAGTAGTGGTGCTGTAGTACCTCAGTTTTGTATCTCCTGGTTCCTCGGCCTGTTCAAGCAAGTCTCCTATAGTTCCAACCAATTTTATTTCTCTGCTTCCCAAAGTGCTGTAAGTTTTGCTCTTTGACTATTAATAATACCAAATCAATGTATTATATAAAAATATGATTTTAAAATGAGGACCAAATTAAGTCCATGTGCCCAGGTTGAAATATCCCCATCCTCTTGGATGCCCCGTGTGCAACATCATGGGGGAAGATCGATTATTGGCACACTATAATTGCAAAGATCTTGAAGCGACACCATTGGTTAGTATCGTACAAATGTTGATCTGAAATTTCTCTCTCTGCTATATTGGCAAGTCTCACCCTACACTCCCATGGAACCAAAGTGGTGCACAGCGCACTAGAGCAGTGATACATGTCCGGTTTCTCTTGCACCCTGCCCCCATTGATCCGAGCTGCGGTGAGGAGGCATCAAGCAAAGGCAAGGACCTCGTGTACCTCCGGCCACCCATTTTGGCAGTAGCTCTGGAGTGAAAACTAATTGCTTGCTTGCTCACTCGGTTGGGAAATGGTGGAAAACACCGGGGTAAAGAGGAAAATAGGGAGAAATGGATTTTAGAAAGGTCATAGATGTCGACTGAGCATTCTTAAACAAGATAAAAACCATGGAAACACAGCATTTGGTTGCGAGTTCACTGCCCTGTAGGGTAATCAGCCAAACAGGCTAGAAGAGTTCCAGATTCCATCCTCAGGCTGTGGTGTTAACAGGTCTTCGCCGGGGCAGAAAACAGGTACAACAACTGACCTAGGGGAGGGCAGAGAAAACCAAAACTCCAGGTTCTTGCTTCTGATTGCTATCCAGTGCCCCCCCTCCCACCCCGCTGGACAGCGTGTGGGAACGGACGTCAGGCAAGAACACGACTGCACTGAGCTGTGATGCCCTCCTCTGTAAAATAACATCCCGACACCCGTTGCCCAGGCTCGCAGATGAAGAATGGCCAACTGGGGACAGCAAAGTCCCACCAACGGCAAGGGAGGTGCCGTTAATCTGCTTTTGATGGAGCTCGTTGAGGGAGATATGTTTGACCAGGAGAACTCCCGGCTCTTTGAATAGCGCCACGGGATCATCAACGTACACCTGAACCATCAGAACAAGCAGACAGGGACTCGGGTTTAACACCTCACCCAAAGAACAGCATCTCCGACAATGTAGCACTCCCTCAGTACTGTCCTGGGAGCGTCACCTTAACACAGACCCGCGACCTTCGAACCCACAGGCTACCAACTAAGACAGGCTGACATATTACGACTTGCGTGTTATAACTGGGGAACAATTGCAACTAAAAAAAAAGACAACTTACCTATAACACTTTTAGCAAAAGACGTGCGCATTAAGGTAGCAAGGCCCAGGTCCCCAATTTTGACTGACCCAGTGGGTCCCGTGATGAAGATATTGTCACATTTCAGATCCCGGTGTACAATCGGCGGGGTACGGGTGTGGAGGAAATGTAAGCCCTTCAGGATCTGCCTGCACCAGCTCCGCAAAACCTTCGGTTTCATCACTTTGAACCGCTTCAAGTATCTGAATAGGAGCAGACAGTTCACATCGGTTAAAATACTGGGGGCTGAGGGGGAAGGAAAGAGGGAGATTACTACCCAGTATAAAACTGAACCGTACAATCAAGGAAGATCCCAGGCCTGTGTCAAGTTAAATGAGCTCGGCTGTGAAGATGGTGGGTACGATATAGTGGTCGTCAGTACCTTTGGGTTAGGGAGGGTGGTGGGATTAGGCATAGATATTATGTCCTACATTGTTGAATAGCCTCCCAAAATTAAGCGTAGGCTCATTCACGAGTGAGGTATCAAAATACTGCTAACACCCGTAGAACTGTACCCCAGTAAACATCCCTTCAGGATAGGAGTGGAAATCTAATAGTCTTAGACTGCACAATCAGCATTGATAGACAGGGAGAGTGTTTGTTCCAATAGCCCAGTGAAGGCATTCCAACCCCAATTCCCCCAGTGATTGTGACCCTACACGCTGAAAGCTTCCTGAGCCAAGTGTTATCTCGGATAACAGATTAAATTGCCAGCTAATTCTGACCTGCAACCTAAAACTGATGAACGAATTCCAATCTCTAGAGGACTCTGATAAGACAATTAAACTCGGATTAGTTTATATTTTCTGTGTGATGACGAATGAGGGCCTTTTGTTCAACTGCTGACAAGTGATTTTAGTCCATTACTAAATATCTGCAGCCCACATCCTCAAAATCTGCATCACAGGCAAGAGGTAAGTTCCAGATTCTGTCCGTGAAGTGGCTTCCATAAGCACTAATTTAAAAAAAAAAGTTCTTTGTGGCAAAGAACGGGTAATAAAGCTTAAATAAAAATCCCAGTAATAACCACAGATACTGACTGAGTGCAGGCTGAGAGATAAGAACTGAGATTACAAAATTAAAAATTAAAAGGCGACAGAGATGTCTGGGACACAGCTGGACATGTCCAACTCAGGCAGCTCTAGTTACCTAAACCCCAAGATACGATTGGATCTATTAATTTTTTTTTTTAAAAAGTCGAGAAGTGTTCAAGATACAATTTTTTTTTAATTCAAAAAGACGACAATGTGTAAGGCAGCCTAGTGGCACAGTGCGCCAACATGGTAGGCCTTGGAGCGGTGGTACATGGGATCAGGTCATAATTTCTCCCGCATGGCAAATTCACAAACTTTAGAGGGTGGGTGCAACCCCCCTCAAAAAAAAAGGACGTAAGCAGGCGAGCCACTCCAAGTCGGTCTTGTGCACTTTCTAAACTGAGATCGATAGATTTCTGTTGGGTGAGGGTATTAAAGGTTACGGCGCCAAGGCGAGTAGATGGAGTTAAGGAACAGATCAGCCACAATCTAACTGAATGGCGGAACAGGCTCGAGGGGCTGAATGGCCTCCTCCTGTTCCTATGTTCCTCACGTCTGATTGACTGCAGCTCTCGAGGATCGGGACTGGCTACAAAGTTGTGAAAGTTCACGGCTAAAGGGTTTTGGGGAGACCAAGCCAGAGGCAAACTTGCAAGGTATTCAACAACAACAACCACCTGCATTTATATAGCACCTTAAACGGAGTAAAATGTCCCAAGGCGCTTCACAGGAACGTTATCAAACAAAATTTGACACCGAGCCACATAAGGAGATATTAGGACATAGATATTAGATATTAGTGTTGCAAAGCAGGAGAGAGAGGCAGAGAGGTTTAGGGAGGGAATTCCAGAGCTTAGGACCTAGGCAGCTGAAGGCACGGCCGCCAACGGTGGAGCGATGAAAATTGGGGATGTAAAAGAGGCCAGAACTGGAGGAGCGCAGAGATCGCGGAGGGTTGTGGGGCTGGAGGGGGTTACAGAGATCGGAAGTGGGTGAGGCCACGGGAGGATTTGAACACAAGGATGGAGAATTTTAAAACTGAGGCGTTGCCCGACCGGGAGCCAATGTAGGTCAGCGAGCACAGTGGGTGATGGGTGAACGGGACCGATGGCGGGTTAGGATACGGGGCAGCAGAGTTTTGGATGAGCTCAAGTTTACGGAGGGTGCAAGTTTACTCACGTCTTTAGGGTTCCCGACGTCATCAGCTCCGTTACCAGCACAATGCATTTCTTCCCCTTCAGCGTAGACTCCCAAGAGTCGTAAAAGCGCACGATGTTCGGATGCTGCAACCCCTTCAGCATTTCAGCCTCCTCTTTGAATCTCTGCTGCTCTGCTTTGGTGAGCTTCCTGTCCTGCAATGCGAGGGGAAGAAGAGAGACATTTTTAGTGAGGGAGGGAGAAGGGGGCCCGGAAATATATCGTGGCTCTATAAGGGCTAGTGAGCTACAGCTCCCCCGGGGCCACATGGATTACTGCACCACTTATAGTGTGGCACTTACACCCACCGAAAGGTCCCAGGTACAACTGCTGGTCTGTGTTGTTAGGTAAGAGTATTAAGGGATATGGGAGCAAGGCAGGTATATGTCAGATCCTTCATGCACTCCCGGACTCTCAGCGCCACCGCACTTTGTCCCCGAGGAGGCTGCGGTGCAGACGAAACCGTCACCCATCTCCTTCTGGAATGCGCCTTTGTAAAGAAGGTCTGGAGAGAGATGCAGTGGTATCTGTCCAGGTTCGTCCCGAGCAGCTCCGTAACACAGGATTCTGTGCTCTACGGGCTGTTCCCGGGGACGCACACCGAGACGGACATCAACTGCTGCTGGAAGACCATTGACTCGGTGAAAGACGCCCTTTGGTCTGCCTGAAACCTGCTGGTCTTCCAGTGCACGGAGCTGTCCTCGACCCAGTGTTGCAGACTGGCACATTCCAAGGTCCAGGACTACGTGCTCAGGGGCGCACTGAAGCTAGGTGCGGCCGCCGCAAAGGCTCTGTGGGGAAAGGCAACCATTTAGAGCCTTCCCGCCATTGTATACCGAGGGGCTGCAATCAGGGAAACCCCCCCCCAGGCAGAATGTAAAATTCAAATTGCTGTAATGTACCTGTAATCAATAATCTGTATTGAGTATAATGCAATGAGACACCCCAGAGTGTCATGAACTGTAATTATGCACAATGTGTTCATTGAACTGTACTTGATGTAACCTGCAAATTGTATAATCTGGATTGTGTACGTTTGGAATGTGATATGACAACTGTATTGTCTGTTTTTGCTACAAATTTTATGAATAAAGTATATTTTTTGAAAAAAAAATGCAGTTGAGACACAGATCAGCCCTGATCTGAATCGATGGCGGAACAGGCTCGAGGGGCTGAATGGCCGACTCCTTCAGCCAAGATAGCAGTTCGCAAGGGTCCATTAAACCTGCCTCATTACACCCTGGGCTAGGTTATGGGGAAGGGCGAGAAAGACACCCAGGATTTCCACACCTGATCACTTTCCAGAGGACCCCCCCCGCTGGAAAGTGCTTGTGCGCACATCGGGCGAGGACATGGTGGGCCCCCCCACCCCCCGCCTCCCTGTGGTTTGACAGCTCGCTGGCACTGTCTGGTCTCACACAGAAGAAATGGGCAGCTCGAGTGAGATACTGGAAGGTGGCAGGCAGCACCACATGGGACCTTACCCCAGTGAGAGTCAACGCCTTCAAGGAGGGGAGGGAAAAAATTTGGAATGTTTTTAAAAAGTTAATTTTTTTAAAAAAAGAGCAGCGAGTTACTCAGCATTCAATTCTAAAAATAGCAGCTCTCACTGGCAGAGTTTGAACCGACCGCCACATGTTGGAAATGCACAGCATTTGACGTGAGAAAAGGCAGGCTAACATTTCAGGAACAGGCCTCTTCGACAGAACAATTCTTACGCACTCTAACCTGCTTTCCTCTTTTCAGGTGCCGCTGGACCTGCGGTGTATTTCCAGCATTTTCTGCTTTTATAAATCAGAATCCCAGCTTCTTTCTCTATTCATAGAAATCTCAGGGACTGGCTTCATCTAGTTCCGGCCAATTAAAATCGGGGCAGCCCCACTGATCCACCCTCACTATTTCTGTTTTAGCAAGGCTAGATTATGGAAATTAATTTATGTTTAGACATCTTCTCTCAGGTCTGCTTCCCCTTCAATACATATCAGTAAACGTGCCTCTTGAATACTGTCGTGTCAGTTTTGACTCAGTGGGAGTATTCTCACCTCTGAATCAGAAGGTTGTGGGTTCAAGTCCCACTCGAGAGACTTGAGCACACACTCCAGGCTGGCGCACTCAGTGTGGTACTGAGGGAGCACCCTCTCAGGTGGGTGTAAAAGATCCCATGGCACTATTGGAAGAGCAGAGGAGTGCTCCCCGCTGTCCTGGGGCCAATATTTATCCCTCAGCCAACGTCACTAAAACAGAGGATCTGGTCATTTATCACACTGCTGTTTGTGGGATCTTGCTGTGCACAAGTCGGCTGCCGCGTTTCCCTACATTACAACAGTGACTACACTTCAAAAGTGCTTCATTGGCTGTAGAGCGCTTTTCCTGAGGTTGTGAAAGGCGCGGGATGAATGAAAGTTTGTTCTTTCTTTCAGCATGAAACGTGGGAAGAATTTGTAACACACTGAGCCAATAGGAGCGGGAGATCACTAGCAGCAGCATTCCTGATCTGAGCGCCAGGTTTCTGTCAGTGCCAACTCACACCTACTGCCAGCAGCCAGGATACAAAATTGGACGGCCCGTGGCGACATTTTTACAGCCCGTGCTGTGGAAAGGCTCCAAAGCTCTGGCTTCAACCCACGTCCTACCGCCACTAGACAACGGGGTGGGAACAGGCCTCAAGATGAACCATGGCTGCGGCACTGTAAATCTTGTATCCTATTTTCCCGTAAGGTGCCATTTATATCAAAAACCCAGTGTACAGCCGGTTCCACATAGTTCTTAAGATGAAGGGTATATCGGGGAGGTGGTGGGGGGGGGGGACTCATTCCCATTACAGAAAGCAAAGAGTCAGGCTCACCTGATGGCTCATTGGGTAATGCACCAAGTTTGGAACCAAGCAACACAGGCCAGAAAGGTCCACGGTGCAGTTACTAGTCTGCGCTTGGCTGGCTGATCTCAGCTATGGGGGGGGGGGGGAAAACAGAAAAGAAACTAGTGTTCCTTTTCCTAATCGCTATTCCCGGCCTGCTTGTAACTTTATTCCTTACTCTCTCCATTTTTTTTCCCTTGATGGTATCATCTTCCCTTCTACTTATTTTTTTTTTTATTTCCTTCTCATTTTTCTCTTCCTCAACTGCAAAAAAAAAGGTTGCTTTAAAAAAGTCTCAGCGAGGAAATTGCTTCTATTTTACATCCTCGCTCGTACACTTTCCCTTTTATGTAATTCAGTGCAAAGTACTTGAGACATTTCAAAGTGACGAGGGACTTTATAAGCACAAGTGTTGTTGGTTAATGAAGTAGTCACTCCAGATCCGATTTTAAGATACTGGATACCAGGGGGCGGACATATGAGGAGAGGTTGAGTAGATTGGGACTCTACTCATTGGAGTTCAGAAGAATGAGAGGCGATCTTATTGAAACATATAAGATTGTGAAGGGGCTTGATCGGGTGGATGCGGTAAGGATGTTCCCAAGGATGGGTGAAACTAGAACTAGGGGGCATAATCTTAGAATAAGGGGCTGCTCTTTCAAAACTGAGATGAGGAGAAACTTCTTCACTCAGAGGGTAGTAGGTCAGTGGAATTTGCTGCCCCAGGAAGCTGTGGAAGCTACATCATTAAATAAATTTAAAACAGAAATAGACAGTTTCCTAGAAGTAAAGGGAATTAGGGGTTACGGGGAGCGGGCAGGAAATTGGACATGAATTTAGATTTGAGGTTCGGATCAGATCAGCCATGATCTTATTGAATGGCGGAGCAGGCTCGAGGGGCCGATTGGCCTACTCCTGCTCCTATTTCTTATGTTCTTATGTTCTAAAAAGGCAGCCACTGTAAGAATGAGGCAAGATCCCAAATCCCTATTATTATATGTGCTCACACTGCATACACATTACTGTCCTTCCCCCAAGAAAATATAGCAGTTTTGTTCATGGCAGGAGAGGCAGCTGAACAGACAGGCAGAGACAAATAACGTACAAATAAGAACAGAAATGAACAAACATGGAAACTCAGAACAGCTGGTTTTACTGAGCCAGCCAGGTAAGAGTACTAAAAGAACAAACTTGCATTTCTACAGCACCTTTTACGACCTCAGGACGTCCCAAAGTGCTTCACGGCCAATGAACTATTTCTGAAGTGTAGTCACTGTTACAATGCCCCATTTTATGTCAGCCAGTAGTTTCTGAATTTTTAACTGTATGTAGCATTACTCAGCTACAATTTTGCTCGTGTAGCATAAACTCCAGCATAGACCTGTTGGGCCGAATGGCCTGTTTCTGTACTGTAAATTCTATGTAATTCTGATACCATATCTTTGGGAAATATGCAACATTTTAATAATTGAACTGTTCGAAAAAGGGGACTACCCACTTGCATGAACAAACTGCAACTATCAGGATTGGTATTGCCGGCTGACACTAGGGGGCAATGCTGCACACAGGCACAAACAGACAGTGGTCAAAGTCCTCGTACCCAGGATTAGAGGGTCTAAAACACACAAGGCCGCCACTGTTTCGAGTGCAGAAGCTGGTCTGCTGAGAACATGCCCTGCTATTGTGGCTCATGCAGTGGATTGGTGTTGGGGAGGACCGCGCACGGCGTACACACTGTGAAATTTACAGCACAGTCGATACTGCAATGCCAGGGCGCACATCCTGATCATTATGAGGCAGCTAACTGTAGGGAGGACCAATGAGACATTTAAAAACAGCTGGCTGCAGGGAGCAGGAATCCACGCACTGCAGTTCCCCATTACTCTCTCTCACACACACACACAATTTTCTTCACTTTTCTCTTTCAGGCATCGATTCATCTGCTCCACAGAGGCCATTTAGTACTCTTCCCCAGTGTCAGCGCACTATTTGACCAGAGAAGGCATCGCAGCATGGCCTGTCCCTGGCCTCCGCATTCACGCACTTCCCAGGAGGGCTAACTGGAAAGTGATCAGAACTGGGAACCAAGGCTGAGTTTTCTCCTCCCTAACCCAAGGCTGCAGAAACCAATTAAAGCAGCCAGTTGGGATCCCAGCTGAGATCAGCAGGGCTATACCTGGACCATCTGATCTATAATCAATCCACACTAGGCAGTACCTTCGTCTATCGTCAACTCATTTCTCGTCTCTTGGTTTAGGGGGCCAGAGTCTTCTCTAGCCTTCATTTAACTGCACGGTGTAGGTTCAACAATCTGCATTTATACAGCATCTTTAACGTAGTAAAACGTCCCAAGGCGCTTCACAGGGAGCGCCAAACAAAATTTGGTCAAAGAGGTAGGTTTTAAGGAGTGACTTAAAAGGGAGAGAGAGGTAGAGAGGCGGGGAGGTTTAGGGAGGCAATTCCAGAGCTTAGGGCCTAGGCAGCTGAAGGCACGGCCGCCAGTGGTAGAGCGATGGAAATCGGGGATGCGCAAGAGGTTGGAATTGGAGGAGTGCAGAGATCTCGGAGGGTTGTAGGGCCTGATGGAGGTTTACAGAGATAGGGAGGGGGCAAGGCCAGAGAGGGATTTGAAAACAAGGATGTGAATTTAAAAACCGAGGCGTTGCCAGACCAGGAGCCAATGTAGGTCAGTTAGCACAGGGGTGACATACAGTCATTGATCTGGGCATGTCCACAAACATGCCGATTCTGTAAATGGAGAGCTGCATTACACTTGTGACTGGCTAGCAGCACCATTTTTGGACTGCTGCCCCGCTTTATTATGTGAAGAATGGTTTGTGTACTTAACCGCTGAATAAGACACTAATCAACTGTAATCATATACAAACATCCAATATACACACATTATTAACTGTGGTGATAAAAAGGCCATAAAAGTTAACTCTTATTAGGCTGAATCACCGCGACAATTCACTTGGAAATACAGACTTGCTTCACTGGGGCACACTACTAGTGGGTACAGGTCTGTTACTGTATAACACTGGGCTTCAGTACTGGTGGGTCCAGGTCAGTCACTGTATAACACTGGGGTACAATACTGGTGGGTCCAGGTCTGTCAAGGAATAACACTGGGTTACAGGTCTATCACTGTATAACACTGGGGTACAGTACTGGTGGGTCCAGGTCTGTCACTGTATAACACTGGGGTACAGTACTGGTGGGTCCAGGTCAGTCACTGTATAACACTGGGGTACAGTACTGGTGGGTCCAGGTCAGTCACTGTATAACACTGGGGTACAGTACTGGTGGGTCCAGGTCTGTCAAGGAATAACACTGGGTTACAGGTCTATCACTGTATAACACTGGGGTACAGTACTGGTGGGTCCAGGTCTGTCACTGTATAACACTGGGGTACAGTACTGGTGGGTCCAGGTCAGTCACTGTATAACACTGGGGTACAGTACTGGTGGGTCCAGGTCAGTCACTGTATAACACTGGGGTACAGTACTGGTGGGTCCAGGTCAGTCACTGTATAACACTGGGGTACAGTACTGGTGGGTCCAGGTCAGTCACTGTATAACACTGGGGTACAGTACTGGTGGGTCCAGGTATGTCACTGTATAACACTGGGGTACAGTACTGGTGGGTCCAGGTCAGTCACTGTATAACACTGGGGTACAGTACTGGTGGGTCCAGGTCAGTCACTGTATAACACTGGGGTACAGTACTGGTGGGTCCAGGTCAGTCACTGTATAACACTGGGGTACAGTATTGGCGGGTCCAGGTCTGTCACTGTATAACACTGGGGTACAGTATTGGCGGGTCCAGGTCTGTCACTGTATAACACTGGGGTACAGTACTGGTGGGTACAGGTCACGAGTTCAAATCCCACCATAACTGGTTGTGAAACTGGATTTAGTAAATCTGGTAATTTACAGGCTGTCAGCAGAGATAGTGACCATAAAGAAGCTGCTGAATTGCCATAAAAGCTCAGCTAACGTCCTTTCAGGGAGGGGAACTTGCCACGTCTACCCAGTCAGTCTGGCCTACACCTGATTGTAATCCACACAATGTGCTCGAAATGATTCAGTTGTGCAAACATCAGCTATGAAGCAGTTAGAAGGCCCACCACCACATGCTCAGTGCAAATGCCGATGCCCACATCCCAAAAACAATTTTTTTTTAAAAGAACAGGCTAAAACTAACAAGTATTCATTTACAAATTAAACATCTGAACTAGGCTATACTAGAATGGTACAACGCAATCTTAAAATGTCCACAAAGGATCAATTATTTTTTTCCACTCTTTGACTATCTTTCCTTTGTCGATCAGTTTTAGCGCACAACGTTTGATAAAAGACTGCAAAGCCCCCTTTCTTTTCCATCATATTCTTTCTCAGAGAGGTGATCCCCTGCCCTGTGTACAAAAAGGCCAGCTTCTCCATCCAGTATTTTCCTTTTCATGTTCGAATTCCAGACAAGCTTTCACGAGATCCACATTCATAAACATAGCAAACAATGAGGTTGTCTGATCAGCCAAAACGTGACGAGGTTACGTCCCGACGACAATTGACAATACTTGGTGATACACTTTAAATGGACCAAATTTTTTTTAAAAAAACTTAATCACAATCGCTTTTAGAAGTTAATGCACACACTCATCAGCTGGCTTCACACCATTTGACAGTCAAATACCATGTCTGGTTATACACACAGAAGCAATCACCAGCATTTTTAAAACAGCTAACTAATCTCATCATTATTAGCGAGGATGTTTTGTGGAATCAGTCAGAGCTGGGTTCGATCCTGGATTTAAAACAACAGTACATTATTTTCAACAATCATGACTTGGTATATTGTGGTAAGCTTTGTTAAGCTTAGACTTTGTACTTTTAAAGATTATTTTCTCCTCTTTCCCCTTCATCAGGTTTCCCCCTGCCGTGCACCATCTCTGGCTGACAGGACAAACATTAACCTGCTCCAGTGCCACTTAGAACCGAACGACGACTCTCCACTGGCTGATACCGAGTGTCCTTCAGCACCTCCCCTTGGCAAAGCTCATGAAATCAGCATCAGTGAGGGAACGACAGGTGGGGGGGGCCCACAGCGTATCATTCTCTGGCACTGCACTTCCAACACACCTCCCCCTTGGCACTGCCATAGTGAGAAAGGAACATAGGAACAGGAGGAGGCCATTCAGCCCCTCGAGCCTGTTCTGCCATTCAATTAGATCATGGCTGATCTGTATCTTAACTCCATTCACCCACCTTGGTTCTGTAATCCTTAATAACCTTGCCTGACAATTGACCCCCAGCCTCAACAGCTTTTTGGGGGAGAGTTCCAGATTTCCACTCCCCTTTGTGTGAAGAAGTGCTTCCTGACATCACCCCTGAACGGCCTGGCTCTAATTTTAGGGTTATGCCCCCTTGTTCTGGACTCTCCCACCACAGGAAATAGTTTCTCTGTATCTACCCTATCGAATCCTTTTAATCATCTTAAACACCTCATTTAGATCACCCCTTAATCTTCTATACTCGAGGGAATACAAGCCGAGTCTATGCGATCGGTCTTTGTAATTTAACCCTTTAAGCCCCAGTATTTCTTTTTCAATTCATTCATGGGACGTGGGCATCGCTGGCAAGGCCAGCATTTATTGGCCATCCCTAATTGCCCCTAGAGAAGATGGGGGTGAGCCGCCTTCTTGAACCGTTGCAGTTTGTGCTTTTTGTAGCGGGATTGTACAGCTTGCTAGGCCATTTCAGAGGGCAGTTAAGAGTCGCATATAGGCCAGACCGGGTAAGGACGGCAGGTTTCCTTCCCTAAAGGACATTAGTGAACCAGATGGGTTTTTAATGACAATCCAGTAGTTTCATGTTACTGATACTAGCTTTTTATTCCAGATTTTATTTAATTAACTGAATTTAAATTCCCCAGCTGCCGTGGCGGGATTTGAACTCATATCACCAGATTATCAGTCCAGGTCTCTGGATTAGTAGTCCAGTAACATAACCACAGTGCTACCATACCCTGGCATCATTCCGTGCTGCATCCCCTCCAAGGCCAATACATCCTTCCTGAGGTGCAGTGCCCAGAACTGTATGCAGTAATCCAGATGGGGTCTAACCAGAGCTCTACATAACTGGATGTGTTGATTCAGAGCTCTTTTCATCTCCTGAAACCTGTAGGATATTTTCTTCTAAACCTCCCTCATGACCCAGTAAAGCATAGGTTTTCACGGTCACCAGGACTTATTACCACGTTATTTCCGTCACTCTATATTACTAGAGTTTTCTGTAATGAGAGTGCCAATATTTGCAGTGGATATCGGGGTCTCCCACATAGACGCCCCACTGGAGACTGACTATCGAGCGTGCCCACCAACACCCCATGCTCCAGGAAAGTCTAACCAATGTATTTCTTAAACCCTGGATAGTGGATCACATTGTTGCCTGAGCTCTATCAGGGGGTACCTTTTGCTTTTGTGTCGCCCATCAATCAATCACAGCATCAGAGGCCGTGTGTTTTAGCAGGAACGTCAGTTGTGCAGCAGAAACATGTCACAAGGGTTGTGGAATAACCACCATGCAGCAAAGGCAGGTTTCATTACCCGAAGGCAGGCGGCAAATTTGACTTTGCTCCGAAGGAATCCTCGGTCAATGTAGACCAAGAGTGGGCTGTCAATGCCAGCTGAATTATCTAGAAGCTTCCCCAATGGCTCAGTTGATAAAGGGCAGTGTCTAACCGAGCCACACAGATCGGAGAAGCCCTGGTTCTCTGCATCTCAGCCGAAGTAGTTTCAGTGCTACAGCTGGCCTTAGGGTTCCATGAGCTACGGGAAGGAATAATCAGCTTGGCTTCCTACTCCTGATCACGAACGATCCCCCCCCCCCCCCCCCCCCCCCCCCCCCCCCCCCCCCCAGCACGTGGATCTTTGGCGAGGACAGGATCAGTCGCAGCTGAGCCTGACAACAGTCACGTCTTGGCCCACGAGTGAAAAAAGGCCACTTGGGCAAGGTACCAGTGGCCCATCTATGGAACCATACCCCTGCAAGATAACAGTTTCCCTTCATTTTGACCCACCCCTTTTCTTTGCTATCTTCACCACCACCACCACCCACTACCAGGAAGGTCTATCTCAGGCCTCCATAAGGTCTGCTGGGAAGTACACCACCGCCAACTGCGTTGATTTGTCTGTCTTTCCATGGAAAAACTGTTCAATTTGCAATTACATGCAGACACATTTATGCAGAAACAAACTTGCAAAGCAGCTTCTACCAACTTGCTGCTAAGTATTGCTCCAGCTTTTGGTGTGAGCTGATGCCGGTCGTGATAAAGAGCAGCACTAAGCAGCCGGGGACCAGAGAAACACGATTGTGAAAAGGTTAACGTAGAGCTGGGCACTTCTTGCGAAAAGTCACAGGAAACACAAGTGTAAAGCCAAGGATGTCACGGGCACCAGGTTAGAATTCACTCAACATGTAAAATTGTACCTAATTTTCTACTCCTTATGAAACAGGATAATGATTTGAACTGTGAATTATGTGAATTTGGTAATCCAATACACATATTACGTCATTTCAAAGATCCTAACAGGGCAATATTTGGTAAGTTAGAGATTCAGTTACTGCAAAAGATCTGAAAATGGCAAGCAATTAAAAAAATACCACATGAATATCCTACCGCGAAAACTGCGGTGAGCATGAACCACAGTGGTATTCAGGACGTCCTTTCAAAAAAAATTTTTTTTTTAAAAACAAGTAACAGGAAACAAAGCTGTTAAAACCCTTATCTGTGCTGAGTGGAGGTGCTTTGTGCATTTAAGGCCGTTCTGGATAGCTATTAACTCAATGCTGAGTTTGTGGGGGGGGGGGGGGTAGGAAAAAGGAAGAGGAGGAGGAGAGGGGAAGGAAAAGGAGAGGGGAAGAAAAAGGAGAGGGGAAGAAAAAGGAGAGGGGAAGAAAAAGGAGAGGGGAAGAAAAAGGAGAGGGAAAGAAAAAGGAGAGAGAAAGAAAAAGGAGAGAGAAAGAAAAGAGAGAGAAAGAAAAAAGGAGAGAAAAAGAAAAAAGGAGAGAAAAAGAAAAAAGGAGAGAAAAAGAAAAAAGGAGAGAAAAAGAAAAAAGGAGAGAAAAAGAAAAAAGGAGAGAAAAAGAAAAACGAGAGAAAAAGAAAAACGAGAGAAAAAGAGAGAGAAAAAAGAGAGAAAATGACTTGCATTTATTTTGGACTTCCCAAAGTGCTTTATAACCAATGAAGTACTTTTGAAGTGCAGTCACTGTTGCAATGGAGGAAAGTAGCCATTCCCTCATCCCATAGCCTCCCCCCATGTCATAGGAACAATACGAAACTATGTGAGTTACTCATGACCGTTTTCTGATGACTGAATCTTCCCCTTCTACTGAAATGAAAAAGGTGGAACAATCTAGCAATAGGGAAACTGTAACCAGAAAAGATGGTCTCGTGCAGCCTAGAGGTACTACTTCAGTCACTGGAGGTGCCAGCAAAAAAACAGCTCTTTATTTGGGTCTCAGCAACCTCCAGAGGCAACAGTGCCACAGCTGGAGTGTTACGTTTACTGCTCAGGTAAAGAGGTCGGATTAGCAACTCCAGCCCAGCTGCAACTAGCAGAGGTTTAGTTACACTAAGCCGATGAATATGGGCCAAGAAGCGCCAGCCAATGTGCCAGTCCCAAACTTTTCTCAAGAATAAACCTAAAAGGACAGTGCTCAACTGGCAGTGCAGTGCTGGGTCACAACTTGTACCCATGCCACTCCGTGCTCTGAGTTACTGGTCTTAACCGTGCCTACTGAGGGGAGGCCGGGTATGGAAGTGATGAAACCCTTATAAAACACTGGTTCGGCCACAGCTGGAGTATTGTGTCCAGTTCTGGGCACCGCACATCAGGAAAGATGTGAAGGCCTTAGCGAGGGTGCAGAAGAGATTTACTAGAATGATTCCAGGGATGAGGGACTTTACTTACATGGATAGACTGGAGAAGCTGGGGTTGTTCTCCTTGGAACAGACAGTTGCGAGGAGATTTGATAGAGGCATTCAAAATCATGAAGGGTCTAGACAGAGTAGATAGACAGAAACTGTTCCCATTGGTGGAAAGGTCAAGAACCAGAGGACATAGATTTAAGGTGATTGGCAAAAGAAACAAAGGTGACATGAGGAAAAACTTTTTTTTAAACACAGCAAGTGGTTAGGATCTGGAATGCGCTGCCCGAGGGGGTGGTGGAGGCAGATTCAATCATGGCCTTCAAAAGGGAACTGGATAAGTACTTGAAAGGAAAAAATTTGCGGGGTTATGGGGAAAGGGCGGGGGAGTGGGACGAGCTGGATTGCTCCTGCATAGAGTCAGCGCGGACTCGATGGGATGAGTGGCCGCCTTCCGTCCTGTAAGTTTTCTATGATTCCCCGCCAGTCTGCGAGAGGAATTAGAAAAAGATTAAGAAAACCAATCCTTTTGCTCACATCAATTGCACAACTGTCTTAAGTCTGAAAACAACATGAAGAGTCAAAAATCAACTTCCTAATTTTTTTAAAAATTCGTTCATGGGATGTGGGTGTTACTGGCAAGGCCGGCATTTATTGCCCATCCCTAATTGCCCTTGAGAAGGTGGTGGTGAGCAGTCTTCTTGAACCGCTGCAGTCCGTGTGGTGAAGGTTCTCCCACAGTGCTGTTAGGGAGGGAGTTCCAGGATTTTGACCCAGCGACGATGAAGGAACGGCGATATATTTCCAAGTCGGGATGGTGTGACTTGGAGAGGAACGTGCAGGTGGTGTTGCTCCCATGTGCCTGCTGCCCTTGTCCTTCTAGGTGATAGAGGTTGCGGGTTTGGGAGGTGCTGTCGAAGAAGCCTCGTCGAGTTACTGCAGTGCATCCTGTGGATGGTACACACTGCAGCCACTGTGTGCCGGTGGTGGAGGGAGTTAATATTTAGGGGGGTGGATGGGGTGCCAGTCAAGCGGGCTGCTTTGTCCTGGATGGAGTCGAGCTTTTTGAGTGTTGCTGGAGCTGCACTCATCCAGGCAAGTGGAGAGTATTCCATCACACTCCTGACTTGTGCCTTGTAGATGGTGGAAGGGCTTTGGGGAGTCAGGAGGTGAGTCACTCGCTGCAGAATACCCAGCCTCTGACCTGCTGTTGTAGCCACAGTATTTATGTGGCTGGTCCAGTTAAGTTTCTGGTCAATGGTGACCCCCAGGATGTTGATGGCAGGGGATTCAGCGATGGTAATGTCATTGAATGTCAAGGGGAGGTGGTTAGATTCTCTCTTGTTGCAGATGGTCATTGCCTGGCACTTGTGTGGTGCGAATGTTACTTGCCACTTATGAGCCCAAGCCTGGATGTTGTCCAGGTCTTGCTGCATGCAGGCACGGACTGATTCATTATCTGAGGGGTTGCGAATGGAACTGAACACTGTGCAATCAGCGAACATCCCCATTTCTGACCTTATGATGGAGGGAAGGTCATTGATGAAGCAGCTGAAGATGCTTGGGCCTATGACACTGCCCTGAGGAACTCCTGCAGCAATGCCCTGGGGCCGAGATGATCGGCCTCCAACAACCACTACCATCTTCCTTTGTGCTAGGTATGATTCCAGCCACTGGAGAGTTTTGCCCCTGATTCCCATTGACTTCAATTTTACTAGGGCTACTTGGTGCCACACTTGATCAAATGCTGCCTTGATGTCTACAGCAGTCACTCTCACCTCACCTCTGGAATTCAGCTCTTTTGTCCATGTTTGGACCAAGGCTGTAATGAGGTTTGGAGCCGAGTGGTCCTGGCGGAACCCAATCTGAGCATCGGTGAGCAGGTTATTGGTGAGTAAGTGCCGCTTGATAGCACTGTCGACGACACCTTCCATCACTTTGCTGATGATGGAGAGTAGACTGATAGGGCAGTAATTGGTCGGATTGGATTTGTCCTGCTTTTTGTAGACAGGACACCTGATGTCGACCAGCTTAGTTCAGCTGCTAGTGCTCTTGGTTCTGGGTCAGAAGGTTGGCGGTTCAAACCCCAATCCAGGATTTGAGCATATAATCTAAACCGACACCCCAGTGCATAGTGAGGGAGTACTGCATTATCACAGGAGCCTTCTCTTGGGGGAGGCCTTAAACCGAAGCTTTCTTCCAATGGCCTAGGTGCCAGTTTGCCTTCTCCCCAGTAAAATAGATTTTTAAAAAATAGTTCATTATGTAAGCCTTTCTTTGATGTGCACAAGAGCACCAGGAAGAGGTGAGGTGGGGTGGGGTGGGGTGTGGGGGTGGGGTGTGGGGGTGGGGGGGAACGACTGCTCAACTCGAGACGTACAGAGGTAGTGTGGTACAGCACTCAAAGGGTTAATGCCTATTAGCGGCGAGTAAGAGAACTGAAATGGAAACAGGAAATAAAAGTATAACGCACAGCAGATCTGCTCTCTGCATATAGCACAAACTCAATCCGCTCTTGCTCTATGTACAGTGTTCTCTACTGGCCTCATTTTAAAACCACAACACATTGGAAGCACATCTCGAAGTCTGCCACTATTCCAAAATACATAACAAGAGCGATGCAGCATTTTATCAGAGAAAGACGCACACCATGGGAATACTGCTTATCTACACATCAATACATCTCTTTGGTAAATACAAGCCAGGTTGGCCATTACCGTTAGACCATGTATTGTCAGCTGTGGTTCAATTGGTAGCACTCAGTAAGAAGGTTGTGGGTTCAAGTCCCACTCGAGAGACTCAATCACAAAATCCAGACTGACACTCCACTGCAGTATCAAGGGAGTGCTGCACTGTCGGAGGTGCCATCTTTCGGATGGGCGAAAAAGATTCCACGGCACTATTTCGAAGAAGAGCAGGGTTGTTCTCCCCGGTGTCTTGGAGCCAAATATTTATCCCTCAACAAAACATCTGGTCATTTATCACATTGCTGTTTGTGGGAGCTTCCTGTGCGCAAATTGGCTGCTGCATTTCCCTACATTACAACAGTGGCCACACTTCAAAAAGTACTTCATTGACTGTAAAGCGCTTTGGGGCATCTTGAGGTTGTATAAATGCAAGTCTTTTTTTAAAGCTAGGATTACAGTAGCGGAAGAAAATTTCTGTCCCAAAAACGTTTTGGGCAGGTTTGGCTGGTCAATATATAAAAAAACATGAATGTTTGAAGAGATTTTATTGAAGATCGTGTTGGTGACGTTTGTTTCCCGGTAGGAATGAGGACTGCAACTTTTTCTTGTACTTTGTGAACCTTCTGCTGTTCTACACACAGAGAATGGTGAGGCTCCACAGTACTTCCCAAGACCCTACATTCAATCCTGAAAGCACTGTCCCCAATGGCCACCTTTCTCGACAAGAAAAAAGTCTAAGAGAAAAATTAAATTAAATTAAATGATGTACGCCAATGGAGCACAGACACATGGAACACGAACAGCTCTTCTGGTCCCCTCTCCCAGTATTTCTCACACCCTAATTAAAAGGCCAGTTACGAATGGCTGTCGAAGGGGCTACAGTGGTAGGGTTTTGCAGCTCCAATACAATGCATTGTGGAATTTTTCTCCTTCCTTCTGACGGTATGTTTGGATAAGAACTGAACCGATACCACTCTCACATACCCAGTGCACAAAGCGACATTGGCAGCCTCTTCAAGTACAGACCACTCAGCCAGGATTACTCCAGCAGAAGAATATTCCACGCCCCCCCCGCCCAATAAAAAAAACCTTTTGATAATATAGGAACAGGAAAAGGCCGTTCAGCCCCTCAAGGCTGTTTCGCTATTCAATTAGATCATGGCCGATTTTAACTTGTTCCGTACCCCTTAATATCCCTGCCTAAACAAAATCTATTAATTTATATCGAGTGAGTTTAGTTGGTCAATACGAAAACAACATGCATGTTGGAAGGAAAAGGGAACATTTTTCACTTTTGGTGTCCATTAACAGCATCAAGCTCTCCCAGGCTAGATAGGAGTTAGAAGCTCACTACACTGCCCATCGAGCCCCTCCTTGGTAAATGCCAGCACAGGTTGGACATGCATCGAAGCTCCCTCTAGTCTAACCCAATACTGTGGTTCAAGAAGACGGCTCACCACCACCTTCTCAAGGGGCAATTAGGGATGGGCAATAAATGCCGGCCTTGCCAGCGACGCCCACATCCCCATGAATGAATTTAAAAAAAAAAAATTTCAACAACCACCATCCTCAGAGAGGCCAGAAAACTGGTGTCTTTTTGACTTGCCTTTAGGAAACAGCTAGGAACAGCCCCAACCCCGACTAGCAGATGGCTACAAGGTCCCCATCAGACTGGATTGGATTGAACCCCAACAGGTGAAAGTGCAGCAGTCATATCCAATTCGCCACCCAGACCAGAAAGTGCAGAGCTGAAAACAAAAATGATCCCTTCGCTACGTTTCAGTTCAAATGACATGTGGTCAGGTAATATTCTAACACAAGCTCATCTCCTTCCCCCCCTCCGCCACCATTTTCTCCCCTTAAGGCACTGGCCTATGGGACTTCGCTCAGTGGTGATGGCGTGTGTGCGCACTTGTGAGAGAGAATGAGAAAAGCGAATCAGCCAGGTTTCTCATTATCACCTGGTGTCGTCTGTTGTAAAGTGTGCACGTGTGGACATCAAGTGTGTCATAAATGCTGTAAAGTGCCCGTGTGCATACTGAAAGGTGTAGAAGAAAAGGGACCTTGGAGTGCATGTCCACAGATCCCCGAAGGTAGCAGGACAGGTAGATAAGGTGGTTAAGAAGGCATGTGGGATACTTTATTAGCCGAGGCACAGAATATAAGAGCAGGCAGGTTATGTATAAAACACTAGTTAGGCCACAGCTTGAGTGCTGCGTACAGTTCTGCTCACCACATTACAGGAAAGATGTGATTGCACTAGAGAGGGTACAGAGGAGATTTACGAGGATGTTGCCAGGACTGGAGAATTTTAGCTATGAGGAAAGATTGGATAGTCTGGGGTTGTTTTCTTTGGAACAGAGGAGGCTGAAGGGAGATTTAATTGAGGTGTATAAAATTATGAGGGGGCTAGATAGAGTGGAAAGGAAGGACCTCTTCCCTTAGCAGAGAGGTCAATAACCAGGGGGCATAGATTTAAAATAATTGGTAGAAGGATTAGAGGGGAGCTGAGGAAAATTTTTTTCACCTAGAGGGTGGTGGGGGTCTGGAACTCACTGCCTGAACGGGTGGTAGAAGCAGAAACCCTCGTCGCATTTAAAAAGCACTTGAAGATGGGTATCGAGGGATATGGGCCAAGTGCAGGCAATTGGGACTAGCTTAGTGGTATAAACTGGGCGACATGGACATGTTGGGCCGAAGGGCCTGTTTCCATGTTGTAACTTCTATGATTCTATGATTCTATAAGTGCCATAACCTACAAGGCTACAGACCAAGAGCTGGAAAGTGGGATTAGGTTGGATAGCTCTTTTGCGGCCAGCATAGACACGATGGACTGAATGGCCTCCTTCAGTGCCCTAAATTTCTATGATTAAGTGATGCCCCCGACTAGTGTCTAAGAGCCTACACCCAGTCACACATGAAGAACAGAGAGGGCACTGGAGGGCTACCAGCATCTATGAAACTATACTCCAGCATATCAGTCCCTTTAGAAAATGGGGGAGAGGGAACACGAGAGAGAGAGAGAGAGAGAGAGAGAGAGAGAGAGAGAGAGAGAGAGAGAGAATGTTTCCTAAGTGTACGCATTTAGTTATTTTATCTCCTGGAGATATATCTGTGTGTCACATTAACTGGAATTGATGCAGTGAATCTACACGGTAAATCTCAAAGACAAAACAAGTTTTTCTAAACTGAAAATGTGATGATTGATAAGTAGATTGTCACTTAAAGCAATTTAGGTTGAATGCAGACATTGAAATCATGATAAATAACTTGACCCACCTCAGTCACACTGTTAATCTTTACTGCTAAATACCATTTTAGCAGCTCTTGATGGCCAAATAACTGATTAACAATATTAAAAAAAAGCAATTAATCTCATGATACTGTGGTGCGGTTAACGTGATCGATACAGCACTTAGGGGACTGGCGTGGGTTTAACTGCTCTATTTAACTGATCTGGCCCATGGGCACTAACTACAGCCATTTTCTTTTCTGAAACAGATTGCAAATGCGCGACAACTGCCCGGACAGATTAATTCACTGGAGCCATTTGCGAAGATGCCAAGAAACCAAAAGGGGTAGGGTGGGGAATTCCATTTAATTGACTATGTATCAGATTAGAGCTTCCGCCAACCAAGGATTCGCGGAAATCTGGATTTTCAGAAGCACCCACCCAAGGTCATGCAAAGTGGTGGGATGCGGCTTTATTTTCACAAACCCTCAAATGTGTTCGGACTCCTGATGGGGAACAGTTCCACGAGTGCCAGTGTTTACCCCACCTAATTGGCTTTTGCAGGGGTGGGGGGGGGGGGGGGGGGGGTTGGCGTGGGGGATGATCGCAATCAAGACCAATTAGGAGTGCAAACCTTGACTGACTTGTCTTCCTCTCCTAGGAGCACTGAGACCAATTACAGAGGCCCAACTGCTGCCCTGGGTGAGATCAGCTAACTCAGAATACATTGTGGAACAAATCTGGGACCAGCAAAACAACCAATGTCAGTAGCTGGCTGCTAGCAGGTATACGATGGCAACCTGATTTATCGAAGGGGGGAGGGGTGCAGGAAACCCAACCACCCAGTTTTCGTACACTTTATTACATAGAATTTACAGCACAGAAACAGGCCATACGGCCCAATTGGCCTATGCCGGTGTTTATGCTCCACACAAATCTTCTCCCACCCCCATTTCATCAATTTACGGAGCATCGCAAATTGAAAGCGCCAGATTTTGACAAGTAGGCGTTTTTCTCCTGCCCTCACCAAGCGCACACTTCCAGCTCAGCCAGAAGCACAATAAAGTGGCAGGGGGTTGGGAACCTGAGCAGGGAGAGAGAGGAAAGCGTAACAGGAAGGGACAGAAGGTATGGAGTAATAGGTAAAGTGTTAAAAAAGGAAAAAGCAGGAACTAAGCGTCACAAAACAGATTTGAAAGTTCTTTATCTGAATGCACGTAGCATTCGTAATAAAATGGATGAGTTAACGGCACAAATAACTACGTATGGGTATGATCTTGTGGCCATTACAGAAACATGGCTGCAGGGTGACAACGACTGGGAATTAAATATGCCAGGGTATTTAACAATCAGGAAGGACAGGCAGGAAGGAAGGGGAGGTGGGGTGGCTATGTTAATAAAGGAAGGAATCACTGTAATACAGAGAAATGATATTGGGACAAAGCATCAAGATAATGAAACAGTTTGGGTGGAGATAAGGAATAATAAGGGAAAAAAAACATTAGTGGGCGTAGTATATAGGCCTCCTAATAGTTGCAACTCTGCTGGAAGAAGTATTAATCAGGAGATAGTCGGGGCATGTAATAAGGGAACAGCCATAATTATGGGGGATTTTAATTATCATATTAACTGGACAAATCAAATTGGGCAGAGCAGCCTTGAGGACGAGTTCATTGAGTGCATCAGGGATGGATTTCTTGAGCAGTATGTAACTGATCCTACAAGGGGGCAGGCAACCTTGGACCTGGTCCTGTGTAATGAGTCAGGATTAATTAATAATGTCCTAGTTAAGGATCCCCTTGGAACGAGCGACCACAACATGGTTGAATTCCATATCCAATTAGAGGGTGAGAAGGTTGATTCTCAAACAAGCGTACTGAGCTTGAATAAAGGAGACTATGATGGTATGAGAGCGGAATTGATTAAAGTGGACTGGGAAAATAGATTAAAGGGTAAGACGGTACATGAGCAGTGGTGTTCATTTAGGGAGTTATTTTACAACTTTCAAAATAAATATATTCCACTGAGGAAAAAAGGGTGTAAAAGAAATGACAGCCATCCGTGGCTAAGTAAAGAAATCAAGGATAGTATCCGACTAAAAACAAGGACATATAAGGTAGCCAAACTTAGTGGGAGGATAGAAGATTGGGAATTCTTCAAAAGACAGCAAAAAGTAACTAAAGGATTGATTAAGAAAGGGAAGTTAGATTATGAAAAGAAATTAGCAAAAAATATAAAAACAGATAGCAAGAGTTTCTATAGTTATATAAAAAGAAAAACGGTGGCTAAGGCAAACATAGGTCCCTTAGAGGATGAGACCGGGAAATTAATGGTGGGAAACATGGAGATGGCAAAAATGCTGAACAAATATTTTGTTTCAGTCTTTACAGTAGAGGACACTAAGAATATCCCAACACTGGACAAACAGGGGACTCTCGGGGGGGAGGAGCTAAATACGATTAAAATCACTCAGGAGATGGTACTCAGTAAAATAATGGGACTCAAGGCGGATAAATCCCCTGGACCTGATGGCTTCCATCCTAGGGTCTTGAGGGAAGTGGCAGTAGGGATTGTGGATGCTTTGGTGATAGTTTTCCAAAATTCCCTGGACTCAGGAGAGGTCCCGGCAGATTGGAAAACTGCTAATGTAACACCGTTATTTAAAAAGGGTAGTAGGCAGAAGGCTGGAAATTATAGGCCAGTTAGCTTAACATCTGTGGTGGGTAAAATTTTGGAGTCTATTATTAAGGAGACAGTAACGGAACATTTAGATAAGCATAATTTAATAGGACAAAGTCAGCATGGCTTTATGAAGGGGAAGTCATGTCTGACAAATTTGCTTGAGTTCTTCGAGGATATAACGTATAGGGTGGATAAAGGGGAACCAGTGGACATAGTGTATTTAGACTTCCAGAAGGCATTCGACAAGGTGCCACATAAAAGATTATTACTTAAGATAAAAAATCACGGGATTGGGGGTAATATTCTGGCATGGGTGGAGGATTGGTTATCGAACAGGAAGCAGAGAGTTGGGATAAATGGTTCATTTTCGGACTGGCAACCAGTAACCAGTGGTGTTCCACAGGGGTCGGTGCTGGGTCCCCAACTCTTTACAATCTATATTAACGATTTGGAGGAGGGGACCGAGTGCAACATATCAAAATTTGCAGATGATACAAAGATGGGAGGGAAAGTAGAGAGTGAGGAGGACATAAAAAACCTGCAAGGGGATATAGACAGGCTGGGTGAGTGGGCGGAGATTTGGCAGATGCAATATAATATTGGAAAATGTGAGGTTATGCACTTTGGCAGGAAAAATCAGAGAGCAAGTTATTTTCTTAATGGCGAGAGACTGGAAAGTACTGCAGTACAAAGGGATCTGGGGGTCCTAGTGCAAGAAAATCAAAAAGTTGGTATGCAGGTGCAGCAGGTGATCAAGAAAGCCAACGGAATGTTGGCTTTTATTGCTAGGGGGATAGAATATAAAAACAAGGAGGTATTGCTGCAGTTATATAAGGTATTGGTGAGACCGCACCTGGAATACTGCATACAGTTTTGGTCTCCATACTTAAGAAAAGACATACTTGCTCTCGAGGCAGTACAAAGAAGGTTCACTCGGTTAATCCCGGGGATGAGGGGGCGGACATATGAGGAGAGGTTGAGTAGATTGGGACTCTACTCATTGGAGTTCAGAAGAATGAGAGGCGATCTTATTGAAACATATAAGATTGTGAAGGGTCTTGATCGGGTGGATGCAGTAAGGATGTTCCCAAAGATGGGTGAAACTAGAACTAGGGGGCATAATCTTAGAATAAGGGGCTGCTCTTTCAAAACTGAGATGAGGAGAAACTTCTTCACTCAGAGGGTGGTCGGTCTGTGGAATTTGCTGCCCCAGGAAGCTGTGGAAGCTACATCATTAGATAAATTTAAAACAGAAATAGACAGTTTCCTAGAAGTAAAGGGAATTAGGGGTTATGGGGAGCGGGCAGGAAATTGGACATGAAGCTGAGTTCGGATCGGTCAATGCCCTGTGGGTGGCGGAGAGGGCCCAGGGGCTATGTGGCCGGGTCCTGCTCCGACTTCTTGTGTTCTTTAGATTTGTGGTTGGGATCAGATCAGCCATGATCTTATTGAATGGCGGAGCAGGCTCGAGGGGCCGATTGGCCTACTCCTGCTCCAATTTCTTATGTTCTTATGTAATAAAGCTCCCTCTATTCTGCCCCAACAACACGACTCAGCCACAGAAAGTATCCCCGACCACACCAATGGGACATTCTTCCCATTTCCCACACCAGCCACACTGATTAATTTAACACTCAAAGATTGAGCTTTCATTTGTGTAGCACCTTTCACACCCTCAGAATCTCCCAAAACGCTTCACAGCCAATTAATTACTTCCAAAGTCTAGTCACTTGACATATAGGCGGACAAGGCAGCCAATGTGCCCAATGAGATAAATGACCAGTTAATCTGTTGCAGGTTAAATGTTGGCCAGGACACCTGGAGGACTCCACGCTGTTGTCTGAATAGTGCCATGATATCTCTAGCGACCACCTGAAGAGACAGACGGGGCCAAGATTTAATGCTAGAAAAGAGCCTCAGACAAAGCAGAACTCCCTTTAGTGCTATAGTGAAGCGCCAGTTTAGATTATGTGCTCATGTCCTGGACAACCTTCTGACTCAGAGGGGAGAACGAAACCACCTGAACTAAGTTGCCAATTAGTGCCCAAACTTGCAGCAGTTGTTTGCCTCAGAAAACAAAACAAATTGTTCAGCGACAACACACCCCCTGGCCTCCTTTAAATGAAGAGTTCACTGGATAATTTCTACACCTAGTAACAGGGCTGTGCACTTGAACCAATCTTTCAACATGAATTTATACTTAGGTTCAAACAAAATACCTCTGGCAAAAGCATTTAGCCTGTAGGATACAATAGATGTAGGTTCTACCCTTCATTGTGAAATGTTTCATAGCTGCATTTAAGCGTTGATGAATAATGCACAAAGACAAACTTTTTTTTTTGTTTGCTTTGAAAGGCCTTCCTGCTCCCTCACCATTGCCTGACTGAATGAAAGGATAGGCAATATATAACTTGAGCATCACCAAAGCCTCTTTGTACCAAGCACCAGGATGTGGGCAATATGCAACCTGCCCTTCAGCAATGCTCCATCTTCACCTCAGCAACCTTCCTTCCTCCTCTCCCCCACGCCCCCAAATAAATGCAGCGGATGGCGAGAACTGTTTGAATATGCACCTTGTATAAACCAAAAACTTAACCTGCATTAGGACTTTGAGACTTAAGACTTGCATTTCTACAGCACCTTTCATGACCTCAGCACGTCCCACAGTGTTTTACAGCCAATAAAGTACTTTTTTTTTGAAGTGTAGTCACTGTTGTAATGTAGGAAATGCGGCAGCCAATCTGCGCACAGCAAGATCCCAGAAACAACAATGTGATAAAGGACCAGGTCATCTATTTTAGTGATGTCAGTTGAGGGATAAATATTGGGCAGGACACCAGAGAGAACTTCACTACTCTTCTTTGAAATAGTGTCATGGGATCTTTTACAGCCACCCGAGGGGGCAGACGGGGCCTCAGTTTAACATCTCATCCAAAAGACAGCACTGCGCTCCCTCAGCTCTGCACTGGGAGTGTCAGCCTAGATTTTGTGTTCAAGTCTCTGGAGTGGGGACCAGAACCCACAACCTTCTGACTCAAGACGAGAGTGCTATCCACTGAACCACGGCTGACACGCATTGCTTCATTGCAACAAAAGAGCTTCCTTCGGAGGTCCATGAGAAAGCTGCAAAGTGAATTTATGGCAAAAAGGAAAAATGGTCCAGGTAGGTAGGGTGGGTTCTGGTGTACACCGACCTGTTGCTCAACACCCTGAAAGGGGAGTCAACTGCATGGCAGGCACATCTATTGGCCAAGAACCCTCCTCGGATTAAGCGGTTGGTGAGGAGTAAGCTTGGCACATGGTATAAGGCTTGGACAAATAGGACATCAAGGTGCCTGGTATTCACAAGCAGTCTCATGTAGGTCCTTCCGCCACACTGAAGGCAGATAGCTATCAAACAGCTGATGAAAAGATTGAAGCACAAGCGCTGTTGGAAGGTGTTATCTCACCTCGGAGTCAAAAGGTTCAGTGTCAGCTGTGGCTTAATGGTAGCACTCTCGCCTCTGAGTCAGAAGGTCGTGGGTCCAAGGCCCCAGAGACTTGAGCCCTGTATTCCAGGCTGAAGCTCCCAGTGCCGGTACTGAGGGAGTGCTGCACTGTTGGAGGTGCTGTCTTTCAGATGAGACATTAAACCCATGCCCCGTCTGCCCTCTCAGGTGGATGCAAAAGAAGGAGGAGGAGGGGAGTTCTCCCTAGAACATACATCTCTATTATAGGTATAAAGCAAGTGGTATTTATATCTCTTCAGTGAGGAAAGCTTCAGTGAAAGGGTTAACAGGATTTTCTTTTTACTTGCCAGTTTTCTAACATCCAAAACTTGGTTATGAAATCCAGTACAGTTAAGTGCTTTATCTCACTGGTAGATCAGTGCAGTTCTGAAGAATGATATCTTGTAACATCGATGTGTCAACGACGAGAAACACTGCCGACCAGGAAGGAATTTACCATCAACAGTAACCTCCTTCTCACCGCCCCCACCGCCCCCCCCACCCCCGAAGATGACCGACTGCACTTGTTGAAACAAAACAGATTGCGTTATGGAAAGACCCAGTGATGCAGGCAGATAATAGCAAAGTGGGACTATTCAGCTGATCAAAGGTGCATAGTAGTTGAAACAAACACACAAAAAGAGTCCACTTGGTTATGTTTTAAAAAGATAAAAGCTTGCATAAATTAGACACGATTGCCATGCCAACAAGCCACCCTGGGGACGAGCACACATCAACACAGAAACCATTGGACATTCTAGTACTGCAGTTGCAGCATTATTGCATCAAAGGTGCACGAGAATCCTTGACCTGGCTGCTCATCCCTCCACGCTCTAAGCTTAATCTAGATGCAAGTGTAATTATTTGCTGCTTGGTGTTACCTAATCTCACCCCCATGCCAATGACACTGTGACCAGACCCCAGAAGGTGCGTCAGCCATGGCTCAGCGGGCAGCACTCTCCGCTTCTGGGTCAGAAGGTCGTGGGTTCGAGCCCCCACTCCAGAGACTCGAACACATAATCTAGGCTGACACTCCAGTGCTGCACTGGAGGGTGCTGTCTTTCTGATGAGATGTTAACCTGAAGTCCCGTCCACCACAGGTGGACCGCAAAAGACGCTACGGGAGCTCTTTTGAAGAGGAAGCAGGGGAGTTCTCCCTGGTGTCCGGGCCAATATTTATCCCTCAACCAACACCTAAAACATCTGGTCATTTGTCTCATTGCTGTTTGTGGGATCTTGCTGTGTGCAAATTGACTGCCATATTTCCTACGTTACAACAGCGACTACGCTGCAGAAGAACTTCATTGACTGTAAAGTTCTTTGGGACGTCCTGAGGTTGTGAAAGGCTGTTTATAAATGCAAGTTTTTCTTTCCTCTCTTTTTCAAGTGCCTTGGACTTCCTGTGAGAAGGCTGTAGCCCATGCAAACTTTCACCAGCTGGTGGGAATTCATGACTTAAAAGGCACAGGCCTGTGTTCTATTGCTCCAAAACGTTCTCCCCTCCTCTCGAAATTGCTGACATGCTGGAGGTCTGGTCGTACACGGACCAGCACTTCTCTTGTACCTCAGCCAATGGCCGTTCTTCACCTGTGCGCCTGGGCAGCAAGTAACAGCGTGCTACTCCCCTCGTGGAGTGCATCAGAATCCAGCCTGTCCTCTCTACCAGGAGGGGCTGCCAGAAAGCAGTGAGGAGTAGGAACCCTGGCCGAGTTATCCCCTCCACAGACCGACGGGGATGAACTGCAGCACCCCAACTGATGCCTTGACTGAGAGCAGCTAACTCAGCCCACAGACTGGAATAGAACTGGGCCCTTGCTGTGAGGTGGCTTTATCCACTGTAATCAAGGCACTTTATCCTGCCCTTAAAGACAAGTTTGTTAAAAAGTATATATACACACATGAATGTGTCTTCGAATTTATTTTTGCCAAGCAAAATATTTTGTTTTGTAAGCAAACACAGCAGCCAATTTACGCACAGCAAGATCCCACAAACAGCAATGAGATAAAGTAACCAGGGATTAGTTGAGGGATGAATGTTTGCCAGGACAACACAGCACCTTGCACGTCCTCTTTTACAGCCACCTGAGTGCGCAGCTGGGGCCTCGGTTTAACACCTCTTCCGAAAGACGGCGCCTCTGACAGTGCAGCACTCCCTCAGTATTGCACTGGAGGGCCAGCTTTTGATTATGGGCTCGAGTGCTGGAGTGGGACTGGAACCCACCACCTCCTCACTCAGTGAGAGTGCGCTACCAACTTAGCCAAGCCGACTTAAAACAGCCCAAAAGCGTGAACCTGGCTGCAGCTGAATTGGTGAATTGTTACCAGTGTACAATGTATTTGCATTTACAGTACTTCAGGGAGTAGCCCTGGAGTTAATTAAAAAATAAATTAAAATCACTTTCAAAGGATTAGATAAGTGTTTTCCTTAGTTAACTTGTCTTCTATTTTATCTTGGCAAGAGTCTGCACCAGGCGAGAAAGCCCTCTTTACTCAGTGTGGAAGAGACGGATTTTCTGAATTGAATGGTCAGCAATGAAGAACAGAGTGGCAGAAAACATCAGTGGTTTTCTCTTTACAGAAGTTGACAGATCTGCTGGGTATTTCCAGCATTTTCCATTTTATTTTAACATAGAATGTACAGCACAAAAACAGGCCATTCGGCCCAAATAGTCTGTGCCAGTCTTTATGCTCCACACGAGCCTCCTTCATCTCACCCTATCAGCATATCCTTCTATTCTTTTCTCCCTTATTTAGCTGCCCCATAAATGCTATGTACCTCAACCACTCCACGTGGTAGCGAGTTCCACATTCTTACCACTCTGAGTAAAGAAGTTTCCCCTGAATTCCCTATTGGATTTGTTAGTGACTCTCTTATATTTATGGCCCCTAGTTTTGGGCTCCCCCACGTGGAAAGATCATCTCCACGTCTAACCTATCGAACCACTTCATAATTTTAAAAAGACCTCCATCACCCCTCACTCAGCCTCTTCTTTTCTAGAGAAAAGAGCCCCAGCCTGTTCAGCCTTTCCTGATCATTATAACCTCTCAGTTCTGCAGTTTTTATTTTTGGCACATCGCCCTCTCGCTTCTAGGACCTCAGTTCCAGTCTGATGGGACAGAAGTTTCCAATGGCCCCAGTGAAATGAGTGTGAGATAGTCTCCTCCCAACTTCTTTTAAGCTACTCCACAGCACTAAACCATTGGTGTCGGAAATGGAAATGGCGCATCGGGCTTGGGGGGGGGGGGGGGGGGGGGGGGGCGGGGGGAGAGGCGGTGGAGTTGGAAGCTGGGGACCGGGTAGAAGATGCCACACAAATGCACAAAGAAGGAACAAACAGGGGGCTTTGCGGACTGGGTAAAAAGAGCATAAAATGAACTACGTCTTGGGACACCTAGTCTAGACTTACACATGAAGAAGGGCCACTGGAGTGAGTTACCAGAGCACAGCCAGCACTTGTGGAACCTTACAAGTGATGGCTACAGGAGAGGCAGGGTGAAAAAGAAAACTGGAGAGATCCAGCTGAGGAAATACTACGAAGGACCTTTGTGGCAGCAGCCCACAAGGATAACCACCGACTGCGTCACTAACACACTCAACGGATGCCCACTAGTAATTACCAATGGCTGACATTTAAGGGCTGGAGTAGGCCTTCCTACTTTTCCATAAGTAAAGCCCCTGCCAGCTAGACCTAACCTCAACGTAATTCCCCTTTCCCCCAGGCAGCTGGTCATTTAATAGTCTCAAAGTCCCAAGGGCTGCTTAAAACCTATCTGATTACCGCATGCAATGTAATACACTCAGAACCATAACAGTCTGCGATACAATGATGCAAATAAATCACTTCAAAAATGTTTGCCTAAGCAGAAAGCTTTATCCAAGCTGAAATCCTTGCTACCATTGAAAACGCAATTTGCAGATTTCCATTGAAACCTGACGGGTGAGGCTGAGACAGACTGTATAATTGTAGAAACAAGTCAAGTCTGTGCCACAGCTCACAGGCAGCTGCGTCACAGATTCATCGCCAAATCTGACAACCTCCTGCTATTCCAAGCTACCAATTCTAAATCAGCTAATGTAAATAACACTCACTTCAAGGTCAGGCTTCACCCTCGTACTGGTTTCAGCCTAAGGAACAGGCCTCAAATTTAGTGCTGATTTGATTAGGAAGGTCTCATTCCAGTACTAGTTTACCGGTATAAAAGGGCAGGCCTCATTCCAGTATTAGTTTCGGAATAAGCACAAGGCCTCATTCCAGAGCCAAGAAGTATAACATATAGACCTCACATAAGTGCTGGTTTCCCCAAAAAGGATAGCCTGCATTCCATGACCCTTCGGTATAAAAGGGACAGCTCCACTAAACCGATGAGCGGAATGAAGTGTGGAGCCCAGATGACTGCACGAGCTCCATCAGCAATTCCCCTCTCTCACATTCCACTTTTCAAAAGCTTGACTTTATCGATCTATTTCCTCTCCAGCTTTGCGGTGGAATTCCTCACACACCACCACTGCATTCCCAACATTCATAAGGTGCGGTACAAACTGCAACACAGTTTTTTTTTGGTTGGCTGATCAAACCGAGATATTTCCCTCTCAGCAGATGGCAACATTAAAACTAGCTCCTCAGGGGTCCAGGCAAGGGAGAGGCCCAGAAATGACACTCCCTCCACTTTTCCCCGCCGCACCACCAAGGCTGGGATCAGGAAAGAGCGACCGCGACCCTTTGGTCAAAGACCAGATGATTGGTAGTGATTCCATTGCCAATTCTGGCCTCTTGCACAGGCCCAATTTCCATCACTCCGCCATCGGCGGCCATGCCTCCAAGTCGTCAATGTAGAAGAACATTGGATTCATAGGGAGGCTTACTGCAGTGAGATAGCGGACGTCTCTTGACCTTGACCCTGGTGGATGCCAGGAGAAAAGACGAGACTTGGGAGTTGTGCCTGGGGCTAAATAGGCAAGTCAGTGCCACCTTAGCCTATTGCCTAAGGGTAAGGTTGCTGTTGGATGTACTATCTGAGTACCTCGTGGCAAAAGCCTGCAATCTCTGCCAGTGAACAGCACGTTGCTCGAGAAAGGGAGAAACACAACCCGCAAAGTGGAATTTCCCCCCCCCCCCCCACGGGTTGCTGGTTTTTATTGCTTATGCACGAGGTCACACAAATTCAAACTCGTACAGGCAAGAGGCCCACTCCTGGCATCTGGAAAAAGCCCCTGCAAGGCATTGGGCAGGCTGCAGAAGCAAAACTCTAGAAATCTGAAATCAAACAGAAACATGGTGAAAACGCACAGCCACGAGGGGAGGGAGAGGGAGAGGGAGATTGGTAGGGGCCTTACTACAGTAAGCTTCCCTATGAATCCAATGTTCTTCTACATTGATGACTTGAAGGCACGGCCGCCAATGGTGCAATGATGAAAATTGGGCCTGTGCAAGAGGCCAGAATTGGCAACGGAATCACTACCAATCGTCTGGTCTTTGAATGACCAGAGGGTTGCGGTCACTCTTTCCTGATCCCAGCCTTGGTGGTGTGGCGGGAAAAGTGGAGGGAGTGTCATTTCTGGGTCTCTCCCTGGGTCTGAGGAGCTAGTCTTAATCATCATCAACAACAACAACTTCTTGCATTTATATAGCGCCTTTAACGCAGTGAAACATCCCAAGGCGCTTCACGGGAGCGCAAATCAAACAAAGTTTAACAATGCTGAAGGACCCGTGTCCACTTCGAGCACCCTTTGCCTTTTCGTTGATCTGGACCAGTCAGTCAGTCGTATCTGGTTTACAACCATAAAAAAAAACAAACAGCACGTTGCCGAGAGAGAAAAAAAGATTAAAAGAACGGACAAAGTTGCATTTAGGTAGCAACTTTCATGTCAGGACGTCCCAAACATTACAACTGAACAGAAAACGCCATCCCACCTGGAACGCTGCCCTTCACCGTGCGTACCACCTCCCCCCCTGCCACACCCCCTCAGGCCCAACAGTGGGAAAGAAAGCACCACAGTTCCTTGGAAGCATTTTAAGACGGAATAATTGTCCTAGAAACTGGTCTTACTGCATGGTTGACATTTTACAGAATTAAGTGACGTCAACCATGATCTCATCTAGTTTGCATGTAGGTTTTCTTATAAAAGCTGAGCTCGACATAATGGCTGAACAGACACCGTGCTTGGAGTGTAAATGGATCCCAAGTTTTCCACTTCCTCCAGCAGAGTGTACACACGTGGTAAACGTGCCCAGTCACTATAGGAACAACCCAGGGATCGTGTTCACCATCAGAAGCCCTGCGTTACTGGGCTGTGCATCATTTTACACACAGGGTTGGCAATTTTTGCCACGTCCAAAGCAGGGCAGAGGGCTCGGAGCTCTGTGCATTGCGGTGAAAACTTATTGAAACCTTAACAACCAATGTCTCCACATCATGAAAGCAAGAAAGAAAGAAAGCAAGAAAGAGACAGAGAGAAGCGGAGAAATGGACCTTTCCTTTTTTAAAAAAAAAATGACTCTGCCACTTCACATTTTAGAAATTTCTGGACAGCCCACTCTGATAATGGACAGGTGGCAACACATGGCCTGTACAAATTCCATCCTGGGGTCACAACATAGATGCATTTAAGGGGAAGCTCGATAAACACATGAGGGAGAAAGGAATAAAAGGCCGTGCTGATAGGGTGAGATGAAGTAGGGTGGGAGAAGGCTCGTGTGGAGCATAATCACTGGCATGGACTCGATGGGCCGAACGGCCTGTCTCTGTGCTGTACATTCTATGTAATTCTATGTCAGTCTTGCAATTGAACCTAGGTACCAGTTATAAAACAATCCTTTACAGATGACTGTCAATAATCACATTGAATGGAATTAGTGAGACATGTCTGGTCCAGTGTATGGAAGAGTTATATTTTGTGCCCCTCAGTGGCATTTTCCTATCTTTATTTAGGGTGTTGAAAGAATGACAGATACCTCATTTACCCTTCTACACAGGCGTTAAATGAACATTTATTGCCCCCAATTTTGGCTCCAATTCCTCCCAGAGGTATTCATTCGTGCTGGGGTACAGATTCACAGGGGCTGGCAGCCCTCAGCCAAGTGGTCAATCTTTACCTGAGCTTCAAGGGTGACTGACAGCGGGGTATTGAACTGCGGGAGGCATCACAGCCATGCCCAATCTGTCCTCACACGATGAAGGGATGGGACAAGGTAGATAGAAACGGACTCTTTCCCGTGGTTGGGTGTGTTTTCAAATCCCTCCCCTCCTGCGCCCTCTTCCTATCTCTATAACCTCCTCCAGCCCTGCAACCCTGAGATTTCTGCGCTGCTCCAATTCTGGCCTCTTGCTCAACCCCGATTTTCATCGCTCCACCATTGGTGGCCGTGCTTTCAGCAGCCTGGAACCTAAGCTCTGGAATTCCCTCCCTAAACCTGTCTGTCTGTCTGTCTGTCTGTCTGTCTGTCTCCTCCTTTAAGATGCTCCTTAAAAACTACCTCTTTGACCAGGCTTTTGGTCACCTGTCCTAATACCTCACGTGGCTCGGTGTCTGATTTTGTTTGATTTAGGCTTCTGTGAAGCGCCTTGGGACGTTTCACTATGTTAAAGGCGCTACATAAATGCAAGTTGTTGTTGAGGGGCCTAGAACGAACGGACATAGGTAGAAGATTAAATAAAAGATTTAGGACAGAGAGCAGCAGAAACTTTTCTTTAAGAAAGGGATGCGAGGCTGTGGAATGCACTACAGGAATTAGTGACTGAAGCAGACACCATCTCTCTCTCTCTGGTATATTCCAACAGGGGTCGCTGGGTACCAATCTGAGTACAGAAGCCATGACTGATTTTTTGCCCTCCTTGGCCCAAGAGAGCAAAGGTCAATTGTCCCGACCACCGCCTTACCTGGGATCAGCCAAGTCAGTAGAGACTGGAAATTAGTTATGGGATCTTACCTGTCTGTCCGCATCAGTACTATAAGAACATAAGAAATAGGAGCAGGAATAGGCCATGTGGTCCCTCGAGCCTGCTCTGCCATTCAATCAGATCATGGCTGATCTTTGACCTCAACTCCACTTTCCCGCCCGATCCCCACAGACCCCAAAAATCTATTGATCTCAGCCTTGAATATATTCAACACCTGAGCATCCACAGCCGTTTGGTGTAAAGAATGCCAAAGACTCAACCCTCTGAGTGAAGAAATTCCTCCTCGTCTCAGTCTTAAATGGCCGCCCCCCCTTATCCTGAGACTGCGCCCCCCTAGGTTCTCGACTCTCCAGCCAGCACCTATTCTGTCTAGTCCCCTCGGAATCAATGAGATCGCTTCTCATTCTTCTAAACTCCAGAGAATATAGTCCCATTTTACTCAATCTCTCATCCCACGCCCCACAAGCCATCTCGTGTCTGGTATGTATTTGTCACGTGTGAATGCAAAACCAGAAACAGCGCACTAACCTGCAGTTCGCACCAAGCAACTTCCACCCAGGTCTCAGTATCCAGCCCTTTATAAACCGTCTTAAAGGCTCCTCTCCCAAGCTCAATGTCAAACTTCAAGAACCGGCCTCCTGGAGAAGTGGCGACCGCCTTCATTTCGGCCTCCTCTTCGTTCTCTTTCTCCGTCCGCTCCTTCGACGCCTCTTTAGATCCTTCCGGAGCAGCTTTGGGCGCCGACTCGCTCTTGCATTCCTGCGCGCTCGCGCCGGCCTGGCTCTCGGTGCGGGTCTCCGCGCCGGGCGCGTGGGCAGTCGCCTCGCGGTCGACGAACTCCATGCTTTTCCGCACGAAGCGGTGGTTCTCGGTGCTTCTGTCCGGCCTCAATAAAGACGAGGGGCCGCTGCCTTCGCCGCCCTTCTCCGCTTGGCCGGGTGTCGCGATCGAGTTAGACTCGTTGCTGGTGGAGCTCTGGCTCGAGCTCGAGGACACTCTGCCTGGTTTGCTGGAGTTCCCTGGGCCAGCTGGCTCTCCTGGATCCGTGGCCATCTTGGAAGTGTTTTATTTTTTTAAAAAAAGAAACGTTTAAACACCCTCCTCCCGTCAGATCAACCAATCTTTACTGCACCACCTTTAATTTAGGACATGGCGACTGGACCGTTCCTTGGCACTTTAAGCAGGAACCGGGCAGAAACGGTGCAACCCTTATCGGAAAAAGCACAGCCTTCCTCTTCAGTTCTTAATCATACGACAGACAGCCACAGGACACCAAATTCTCTGTTTAAAAAAAAAATTAAAGGGAAAAGGGAAGACAGGGAAAATGTGGATTAGCAAATTTTTAGTCAAAGAAGCATAAAAAAACTGACAACAGTACTGTACATGTAACAGAACAAGCTGGTTTAGTATCCCTTCATAGTGAGGCCTTTGTACACTTGCAAAGCCAATGACATCACAATCAGGGAACCCAGCAAGAAAGTTACTTAAAATTTAACCAGCTTCTGTCGGTCTCTCACTCTCTCTTCCCTCTACCCCTCCGCACATAATTTTCTTTCCTCCTTGCCTAACGGCAGTAACTGATGCTGGGGGGGCAGTTGCAGTTACACAGGCAGTGTGCCCATCCCACCCCCCAACCAACCAACCAACCAACCCCCACCCCTACCCCTACAAGCAGCCAAGTGTCACAGTGAGTGTCAGCAAGGTATCTGTCAGAGGGAGGAGGCATCGCAGCCAGACTTGATCCCGAACTCACCCGACGTGCAGACTTTCCAACAAGGGTCGCTGGACAGAAATCAGGAGCCTTGCCGATTTCGCCCTGCTTAGCTGAGGGGTGCTGAGAGACCGCAGTGCCCCCAAACCCTGCTTTGGCTGCGATCAGTTAAGCTGACAGAGGCCAGGGTCTGAATTAGGGATCTTCCTGGTCTGTACGACTCGGTAACATGTTGTTAGGTGCTTTCTTTTTTAAAACTGAGCTGAATTATTGTGTGCCTCTTCCTCTTCTGGTCTTTTTGCGCCACACTCCCAGCTGACGGGACTGGTTAAAAGAACTGACTCCATGGCCTCTGCCTGAATTGCTCACTGTGGGGGTCTCTGCCTAAAACCCACCCACGGTGGTTGGGCAGCAGGCAAGAAGTTGCTTAGTGAGGGGATTAAAAATAGAAAATGAGCAAAAGCAGCATTTTACCAATGAGGGCTTGGCACAAGGGGCTACGGGGCCCTACTCATGAGAACATAAGAAATAGGAGCAGGAGTAGGCCATATGCCCCTTCGAGCCTGCTCTGCCATTCGATAAGATCATGGCTGATCTTCTACCTCAACTCCACTTTCCCGCCCTTTCCCCGTATCCCTAGATACCCTTGGCGTCCAAACGGAGTGTTACTCGAGGCTTAACAGGTAGCAAGCGCCTAAAAGACATGACAGGCTGAACCAAAACTGGGTGGGAGGAGGCTCGTGTGGAGCATAAATGCCAGAATAGACCAGTTGGGCTGAATGGCTGGTTTCTGCGCTGCAAATTCGATGTAACTCTATCTAAAAACGAACGGAGACAGCACTGAACCAGGGTTCTGGATTAGAAAAAAAAAATCTGGAATGGCCAAATGGACCAAATTTATATACTGGAAACCCTCAGCAGATCAGGCAGCGTCTGTGGAGAGCTCTCTCTTCTGATGAAGGGTCCAGAGCCGATATTCTCTGCTCTCTCCAGAACTGCAGCCTCACACCTGCTGAGCAGAGTCCAGCATTTTCTGCTTTTGTTTCAGATTTCCCGAATCTGCAGTATTTTGCGTTTTGTTCAGGCTTGGTATCCTCTGGCTTTAGTATAAGTCATAACATTTTTTTTTTGTCCCTCGGGCGTAAAATAAAATGTCTACTTAAAAAATAAATCAATTCCGTGCATTGCATCATACTTCAAAACACATACCACCTACTATCCTGACTATTTTAACTAACGCATGTATACATACACCCCCTAATTCAATAACAGCCTTACTGCTAAATACTAAATTAACACATTCTCAACATGGGGAATTTCCAAATGACTGACTTCAAAAAAGGAGACTTTTTAATTAATGTCTGACATTTTGAAGAGTTTTGCATCTGTGGGGAAACTGCACCGACAGGAAAGTAACTTCCGTTTTACAGGAGCCTGACCGGCGAAATGACAGCATCAAAGGAGGCCATTCAGCCCATCAAAGCTGTGCCAGCTCTCCAACTGGGGCTCTCTAATCTCATCTCCCTGCCCTTTTCCTTTTCAAATCCTTATCCAATTCCCTTTTAAATGATATCAGTCTCTGTTTCGACAGCCACTTGTGGTAACGCATTCCATGTCCCAATAACCTTCTCTGTAGGGGGGGGACGGGGGGGGGACGCTCCAACTTCCCCCTAATTTAGGGCTCACTGGCCTGATCTAGTGCACCTAGCGGGGAGGGAAAGGGTGACAGCGACGGCTCCTTTCCAAAACAAACCATTTTCCTCCTACCTCCACTGCTCATGCCTCCCCCGCTTTTCCCCTAGCTCAGTTATCTCTGCCAGAACGTCACAGAAACTGGCTGCCCCTCGATTTTCCTTCAATTTCCGCGGGGAAGAGTCTGGCCTCTCCAGGATACAACACAACGGTACAACTGAGATCATAACCACAATCTGGTGGGGGGGTGGGGGGGGAAGGGGGATGGGGAAAGAATAAAAAGAAAAGTCGCTGGAGTAATGAACCAAACAAGCCTGCGCACAACATGCAAAACAAAAAAAGAGCTGATTACTACTGCTGTTACATGCCCAAGGACACAAACTAGACAAGAACCGACTGCTTCAAATCCACGTCCTTGCTTCATAACAGGGCAAGTTAGCCTGCTGTACTCTCAATGATCAGTAGCTCACCTGGAGCAAGGTGGCCTTTAACTTCTTAACTACACCCCATTCGCATAAAATCGGCCAAACTACCCCACCTAAAGCCAGCAGCCAACATCAAAGACATCTCCCAGCTGCTCCGTACAAGGCCCAACGCCAGTCAGCACACAGAGAAACTTACAGCAAATCTAATATTTATGTGCTAAAAATCTGTGCGTCGTGAGCATGCCAGTTACCCTTATCCTGAACTCTCAACCTCTCTTGCCTGCACAGAGTCGTCAGAAGATAATTGGCCACCTTGGGTCAGACAAGAAATAATTTTGCATCACAAGACTCACTCGCATTGTACTGCATTTAGTCATGGAGGTGTTGAGCTAAATGATTAAGCAGATTAGCATTTGCTAAGGTGGAGGCATTAATCAGTGGAATAATGATACAGGTATTTACTTTTAACAATCAGTCAGCAACTTGCACCATATCTGGTTATTTCATTTTTGCATCTTGAAAATCAAAACCCAGTCGGCATCTCACACATTGCAGCTTTGGGGCGGGGGTTCAAACATTAAAACAAGCAGGGTCGTAGGGTGGAACCAGGGATGAGAACTTGAATTGTTTTGAGTTGAGAACTTTTCTTTGCTCTCACAGCCATGAAGAGCTCCAAATCAAGGCTGATCGCTCTGGCACAGGCAATACAAGTAACAGGCGACCAGTTTCCAGAAAACCGGTCGAGGGGACGACAACTTGCACTTATGCAGGGCCTTCAATGTAGAAAGACAACCAGCTCCATCCACACAGTCGTCATTAACGTATCTCAAACGAACATGGTCGGAACAGTTTGAGTATGCAGGCAGTCTCACATCACCTCCCCACCTCCCCCGAAAGCAGTTCAGCTATCCTCCCCCAATGTGACACTCTACCAGCAGCATCACATACCAAGCAGCAGGACACAATTCAGCAAATCCTAAGCAGATATTCCCCTCCCAGGGCCAAGGCTTCAGCGCTGCACTGTGCTTATACAATGATACCCACCCAAGGGCCAACACAGCTCAGTCTACTAAACAAAGTGAGATGGGGGGAAACAGCCAGTTACTATGGCTGTGATTTATCACCTGGCTGCAAGTTAAATGCAGACATACGCTCCTAAGTACATACGAGATACTCAAAAAATGTAAGGCTGTGGATGAAAAGATATAATCTAGCCAAAATTACTGACACAACAATGCTTTCTAACCCTCGGAAAAAGATTTTTTTTAAAATACAAGTGGTTCAAGATGTGGATTTGTACTCAATTTACCACAAGAGCCCAATCTCAGCTCTTTACAACACTGGTTGGGGAAAAGGGGATGTCAAGTGGGAGGCAGAAGCTCCCACTGGAGGGGCCTAGGGCAACCATAAGTATGATTCATTCTACAGCTGCTCCAGCACACCTCCTGGCATCAGCTCACCCGTTCACCTTTTGATCGGCCAGTGGTGGTGAGTTGGAGGAGCCAACAGGAGGGGGAAGCTAAATGAATTACAAGTGCGCCAGCTTTCCCCAATCGTTCGGTGTGAAACTGAGCCACACAGGCCTGGTGCGATTCTCTGAGTCTGTGCCGGGTTAACTGATCGCAACCAAGGCAGTGCTAGAGTACAATTGGCCTTGGTGTCCCTGTGCTGGCATGGGGAGGGGGGTACAGCCGGAGCTCCTGCTGAAAAGTACACGGGAGTGGACATCGGGTGAGAGCTGGAGCAGACTCAATCATGATACCCCCTCCCCCCCCAAATAGCCTGCTGACACTCAGTATCTAGGCTCAAACATAAAGAATAGATACTTGTGCAAGGTCCCACAGTGTGCCTGAGGAACCATGAGTCAAGGCCTTCAGCAGGGGAAAATGAGGGCGAGATGAGGAGGAGAAAAACACAGAATAAAAATTTGTCATCACATAAAAGAAAAGCTCGTATTATACAGCACCTTATCACATGCACTTCAAAGCACTTTACGCATATTACAAATACTTCAGGTGGATGTTATAAAGATCCCAGAGGCTTACACAACGAAGAGCAGGGATTTCTGGCTTACATCTCTCCCTAAACCCAAACCAAAAACAGAATGTTGGCCAGGACACTAGGAGAACTCCCTGCTTCTCTTCAAATAGTGCACGGGATCTTTCACGTCTACCTGGACAAGCAGACGAGGCCTCAGCTTAACACCTCAGCTGAAGGGCAATGCATCAATCCCTCAGTGCTATATTGGAGTCTCAGCCTAGATGATCTACTTTAGGTCCTTGGAGCGAGGCTTGGACCTACAGTTTTCGGACTTGGAAACAAAAAGTGCCACCAAGCTGACACAACAGACTTCTACCACTCGCTGGAGGTTATCAGGGGTCAGTTACTACTAACTCATTCATAAACACCCCGTGTTTGATGCACCAACTATGGGCCCACAAATATCTCCTGTCCCACAGTAAAAAGTTAAAAATAGGAGACCCATCAAAGGCGCATTATACACTGAGCAATTCAAAGTTTTGTCAACATTTCAGGTTTATGCAGCATCGCCATTTAAATCTATTTGGACAGCTTAACTATTAAGCCAAAAGGAAAAGCATAGGAACCCATTCATTTAAACAAGCAATTTCCTTTTACACATGTTGCTAAGTGAAGCAGGAAGGGCTCAGCACTTATGAGTCTTGCACCAAAAAAAAAGTAAATAACTGTCAGAGGGCACAACGCAGGGTAGATTTTACTGGACTGAGCCACCAACTCAACAGTCCTCCTACATCAGAGTTACAGAGGCTTCCAGTTGTTAAATAGCACCTAACGCAGAGATACAAAGTCCAAGAATCTTTGCTCATTCATTCACAGATTTGCCAGGCTCAAACACAACTTGACAGCTGCCGTTTTTGATCTAGAAAGCCACAGTACCACAGGAAAAGTACAAAAATGAGAGAGAAAGAGAGACAGCTTCAACAATTTTCCACCTACTTAAGAACGTATGAGTCAAAACAGCCCTTTCAATTAACACCAGCTATTTCGCTTAAGAATACTAAGTTTCAAAACCAAATCCAAGTGGCAGGGCAAGATGCATAGCAGCTCTGTTCTGAAGCTTCTACCGCTACACTAGAGCCACATACTATAGATCATGACATTCATTCAGCAATTTAAAATCCACATCCTCTTGCGTTGCTAATTTCTAAAAAAAACAAGCAGGACATGTCATGCGTACAAATCATTACATTGCTACGAAAACTAGGCAGCTATTGAGAAACACCTTTTAAAGGCACATCATGTACACAGAGAAAAAAAATGTTATATTGACGTAGGCAGATTTTTTATATATCTAAAAATGTTTATAACCAACATATATTAAAAACATGACAACACCAAAGGAGATTGATAAACATATGTAAAATATATACATAATTATATGTATATACACACTATATATGTACATATACAATGATATATAAATATTCCATATACTTATGCAAGATATACACAAAATGATAGGCACACATACATATAAAAATATACCTACATGCATACCATACCATCTGATTCATTGCAAGTACAGCCAACAATTCTTTTCTAAAATCCCACTGCAATTTCCACAGAAGAAATAAAAAAGACTTAAAATATATAAAACCATTATATTTAAAACAATTCGAAGGTTTTACTTACTAAGGAGAGGACATGAAGCGAGGGGTTGGCGAGCAGACTCAAACCAGCCCAGGACCAGCCAAAAGGATCCATCCTTGCATGTACCCATGATAAAATATAGACGGTGTTGGGAGATTTCTTTTTTTATGGAAGGGGTGGGGAAGGAGGAGAAAGGGGGTTTTTTTTTTGGGAGGGGGGGGGTTACATTTACCCCCAGATTAAGTTCCCTCAGAGCTTTGCACCATTTATAATGTATTTTATAATGTATTTTATCTATTAAGTTACACACACACACACAAAAAAGAGCTCAGATTTTACTCCTCCTTCCAACAGGTTCTCTGCTTCCGGGTAAACGACAACCCAAAAATAAATTTCAAGAGAATTTAAAAAAAATAATTATATATATTCCCCCCCACACAACACATACGAAAAAAAATCTTATTTTAAGCAAAAAAAAACGTTTCTCCCTCCCCTCTCTCCTCAGTCTGGTAAAACTTGACGAGGAATGGGGTTGAAAAGCTGAAGTAAAACGTTTATATTATAATTTTTTTCATATATATAAAAAAATATATAATTTTTTTTCCCCCTTTTTTTTTGAAAAAAAAACACAAGAGGGACTAATCCGTCGACTGCCGAGCCGGGTTATTTTCCTCTCATTGAGGAAATATTTATGTATAATAATAACATATATATAATATATATAAATATATTTTAAAATCGGTTGAGAAGCCTCCTCCTGAGCGCTCGAGCTCGAGTGGCGGGCGCGCGCGCACACACTCCCCCCCACCACTTAGCGCGCGCGCGCCCCCGCCCTCCCGCCGGAAGTCGGCGCTAAGCCTGTTGGGGGTTGTAGTCTCTCTCACCTGAAGTAACGGTTAATTTATTTATTTGTTGACGTTTTTTTTTCAACCGCGATGATTTCAACTTTCCTCCGCGCTCTCATCGAAACGTATTTCAGGTTGTTTTCTTTTAAATTGAGGGATTTGTTTATTTTTGTTTTGGCCTCGCTGCGTCATTTTCACCACGCCCACTAAACGTGCGTGTGGGTAAGTGACCACGCCCAATGGAGGGGGGGGCGTCACATGGTCAGACAACGCCCACTGAGGGGGGGTGGGTGCGTGGCCAGACCACGCCCACTAGATGGGGAGTCACATGGTCAGACCACGCCCACTGAAAGGGGGGTCACATGGTCAGACAACGCCCACTGGAGGGTGGTGCATGGCCAGACCACGCCCACTGAAAGGGGGTCACATGGTCAGACCACGCCCACTGGAGTGTGGCGCATGGCCAGACCACACCCACTGGATGGGTGCACATGGTCAGACCACGCCCACTAGATAGGGGGTCACATGGTCAGACCACGCCCACTGGCTGGGAGCACGTGGCCGGACCACGCCCACTAGATGGGGGGGGGGGGGTCACACGGTCAGACCGCGCCCACTGAAAGGGGGCGCAAGGCCAGACCACGCCCACTGGATGGGAGCACGTGGCCGGACCACGCCCACTAAACGGGGGTCACATGATCAGACCACGCCCACGGGAGGGTCACATGACCAGACCAGTTGGGAAAACTTCGGGGTTCAAGTTGCTGAAAGCGGCGTTTCGCTTCAGACGGAAAGCAGCTGTTTTTAAAATTTATTTTCTTCCCCCTCTCTAAACTCGTTTTTTGATCAAACACCCACCACGCCGGTACAAAATTTCGAAAATTTTCTTTTTTGAGGTTTATCTCATTTAATAAAAACAGACGATTTCTGTAAAACTACATTTCCCATCGTGCGTGGCGCGTTTCCCCCGCCCCCGGCCCATTACGCGCAAGCGCGTCACGAACCAATCAGGAGTGAACGCTCCCTGTCCTTGTGACGGCGCACGCAGTCCCTCTGACGTGGTGACGTCACTGGACGGTGCCCGCGCAGCGAGTTCACGCAGCCTAGCAACAGAGGCCTGGAGCGGCAAGAAGCCTGCGGTCAGGGTAAGGCCAACATCGGAGGGCCTGTCCATTATTTCCGAGCAACTCAACACGATGGGACCTCCTCCCCCCTCCCCAATGGAGAGACTCATACAACACAAGCTTGGTGTCACTTAAACTCATATAGAGCCTCGGTTAGACCCCACTTGGAGCACTGTGCACAGTCCTGGTCTCCATATACCTTGGTTAGACCCCACTTGGAGCACTGTGCACAGTTCTGGTCTCCATATACCTTGGTTAGACCCCACTTGGAGCACTGTGCACAGTTCTGGTCTCCATATACCTTGGTTAGACCACACTTGGAGCACTGTGCACAGTCCTGGTCTCCATATACCTGGGTTAGACCACACTTGGAGCACTGTGCACAGTTCTGGTCTCCATATACCTTGGTTAGACCACACTTGGAGCACTGTGCACAGTTCTGGTCTCCGTATACCTTGGTTAGACCACACTTGGAGCACTGTGCACAGTTCTGGTCTGCATATACCTTGGTTAGACCCCACTTGGAGCACTGTGCACAGTTCTGGTCTCCATATACCTTGGTTAGACCACACTTGGAGCACTGTGCACAGTCCTGGTCTCCATATACCTGGGTTAGACCACACTTGGAGCACTGTGCACAGTTCTGGTCTCCATATACCTTGGTTAGACCACACTTGGAGCACTGTGCACAGTCCTGGTCTCCATATACCTTGGTTAGACCCCACTTGGAGCACTGTGCACAGTTCTGGTCTCCATATACCTTGGTTAGACCCCACTTGGAGCACTGTGCACAGTTCTGGTCTCCATATACCTTGGTTAGACCACACTTGGAGCACTGTGCACAGTCCTGGTCTCCATATACCTGGGTTAGACCACACTTGGAGCACTGTGCACAGTTCTGGTCTCCATATACCTGGGTTAGACCACACTTGGAGCACTGTGCACAGTTCTGGTCTCCATATACCTTGGTTAGACCACACTTGGAGCACTGTGCACAGTTCTGGTCTCCGTATACCTTGGTTAGACCACACTTGGAGCACTGTGCACAGTTCTGGTCTGCATATACCTTGGTTAGACCCCACTTGGAGCACTGTGCACAGTTCTGGTCTCCATATACCTTGGTTAGACCACACTTGGAGCACTGTGCACAGTCCTGGTCTCCATATACCTGGGTTAGACCACACTTGGAGCACTGTGCACAGTTCTGGTCTCCATATACCTGGGTTAGACCACACTTGGAGCACTGTGCACAGTTCTGGTCTCCATATACCTTGGTTAGACCACACTTGGAGCACTGTGCACAGTTCTGGTCTCCATATACCTTGGTTAGACCACACTTGGAGCACTGTGCACAGTTCTGGTCTCCGTATACCTTGGTTAGACCACACTTGGAGCACTGTGCACAGTTCTGGTCTGCATATACCTTGGTTAGACCCCACTTGGAGCACTGTGCACAGTTCTGGTCTCCATATACCTCGGTTAGACCCCACTTGGAGCACTGTGCACAGTTCTGGTCTGCATATACCTTGGTTAGACCACACTTGGAGCACTGTGCACAGTTCTGGTCTCCATATACCTCGGTTAGACCCCACTTGGAGCACTGTGCACAGTTCTGGTCTCCATATACCTTGGTTAGACCACACTTGGAGCACTGTGCACAGTTCTGGTCTGCATATACCTTGGTTAGACCACACTTGGAGCACTGTGCACAGTTCTGGTCTCCGTATACCTTGGTTAGACCCCACTTGGAGCACTGTGCACAGTTCTGGTCTCCATATACCTTGGTTAGACCACACTTGGAGCACTGTGCACAGTTCTGGTCTCCGTATACCTTGGTTAGACCACACTCGCACTGTGCACAGTTCTGGTCTCCATATACCTTGGTTAGACCACACTTGGAGCACTGTGCACAGTTCTGGTCTCCATATACCTTGGTTAGACCACATTTGGAGCACTGAGCACAGTCCTGGTCTCCATATACCTTGGTTAGACCACACTTGGAGCACTGTGCACAGTTCTGGTCTCCATATACCTTGGTTAGACCACACTCGCACTGTGCACAGTCCTGGTCTCCATATACCTTGGTTAGACCACACTTGGAGCACAGTGCACAGTTCTGGTCTCCATATACCTTGGTTAGACCACACTTGGAGCACTGTGCACAGTTCTGGTCTCCATATACCTTGGTTAGACCACACTTGGAGCACTGTGCACAGTTCTGGTCTCCATATACCTCGGTTAGACCCCACTTGGAGCACTGTGCACAGTTCTGGTCTCCATATACCTTGGTTAGACCACACTTGGAGCACTGTGCACAGTTCTGGTCTCCATATACCTTGGTTAGACCACACTTGGAGCACTGTGCACAGTTCTGGTCTCCATATACCTTGGTTAGACCACACTTGGAGCACTGTGTACAGTTCTAAGAGCCTTCCCGCCATTGTAAACCGAGGGGCTGCAATCAGGGAAAAACCCCCTCGGGCAGAATGTAAAATTCAAATTGCTGTAATGTACCTGTAATGAATCTGAAATGGACCAGAAATGAATCTGTAAGCAATAATCTGTGTTGCGTATGATGCAATGAGACACCCTAGAGTGTCATGAACTGTAATTATGTCCAATGTGTTCATTGTACTGCACTTGACGTAACCTGCAAATTGTATAATCTGTATTGTGTACGTTTGGAAAGTGATATGACAACTGTATTGTATGTACTGCTGCAAATTTTATGAATAAAGTATATTTTTTGAAAAAAAGAAAAAAAAAACTGTGTACAGTTCTGGTCTCCATATACCTTGGTTAGACCGCACTTGGAGCACTGTGCACAGTTCTGGTCTCCATATACCTTGGTTAGACCACACTTGGAGCACTGTGCACAGTTCTGGTCTCCATATACCTTGGTTAGACCACACTTGGAGCACTGTGTACAGTTCTGGTCTCCATATACCTCGGTTAGACCACACTTGGAGCACTGTGCACAGTTCTGGTCTCCATATTATAAAAAGTATATAGAGGCACCGGAGAAGATGCAAAAAAGATTTCCAAAGATGATCCCAGAACTGAGAGGTTCTAACTATCAGGAAAGACTGAACAGGCTGGGGCTCTTTTCTCGAGAAAATAGAAGGCTGAGGGGTGACCTGATAGAGGTCTTTAAAATTATGAAGGGGTTTGATATGGTAGATGTAGAGAAGATGTTTCCATTTGTGGGGGAGACCAAAACTAGAGGGCCATAAATATAAGACAGTCAGTAATAAATCCAATCGGGAATTCAGGAGAAACTTCTTTACCCAGAGAGCAGTGAGAATGTGGAACTCACTCCCACAGGGAGTGGTTGAGGTGAATAACAGAGATGGATTTAAGGGGAAGCTGGATAAACACATGAGGGAGAAAGGAATAGAAGGATATGGTGATAGGGTGAGATAAAATAAGGAGGGAAGAGGCTCGTGTGGAGCATAAACACTGGCATAGACTTTTTGGGCCGAATGGCCTGTTTCTGTGCTGCAGAATCAATGCAACAAGCTTGCTGTCACCGAACTACTTCTTAATTTACATTGTTTTCATTCCTACTTATTATCCATCCGTCTCGTGGTCCTAATCGCATGTACCCGCCCTGTGCCATGACCCTTTATTCCCCTTAAATATTGGCGTGGTCTCTGCTTCAATCATTAACTCTGGTACAGCCTCACACTCTCTTCTCTCATGACAACAACTCCAGTCTCTCCACATAACTGAAGTCCCTCATCCCTGGAACCATTCTAGTAAATCTCCTCTGCACCCTCTCCAAGGCCTTGACATCCTTCCTAAAGTGCGGTGCCCAGAACTGAACACAATACTCCAGCTGAGGCCCAACCAGAGTTTTATAAAAGTTTAGCATAACTTCCTTGCTTTTGTACGCTATGCCTCTATTTATAAAACCAAGGATCCCGTTGGCCTTTTTAACAGCCTTTTGGTATACTAATATGATGTTGTCCCTCTTTACAGCAAAAGCACACCACCAGATATCAAATGGATTTGTCACCTGTCTCACTCTCTCTGATCACAAGTCTTGCCTCTGATCTCACTGCAGGAAGAGGGAGATGGCTTTCATCCATTAGTTTTGGCCGAGGTGTGAGCACAGAGGTAAAAGGTCAGTGTTGTGACTGATTACAAAAGTAATCATCACAGCTGAGGGGGGAGATTGCTCTCTCTTCTCACAGTATACATCACCGTCCAAACCCATCGATTAGATTCCGCGTATCAGTTATTCTATATATAAACCCCTCGATTAGACCCCAGCCTGTAACTCACTCCCGGGTATCTGTTATTCTATATATAAACCCCCCCGAACCCCTCGATTAGATTCCAGCCTGTAACTCACTCCCGGGTATCTGTTATTCTATATATAAACCCCCCGAACCCCTCAATTAGATTCCAGTCTGTAACTCACTCCCGGGTATCTGTTATTCTAAATATAAACCCCCCGAACCCCTCGATTAGATTCCAGTCTGTAACTCACTCCCGGGTATCTGTTATTCTGTATATAAACCCCCCGAACCCCTCGATTAGATTCCAGTCTGTAACTCACTCCCGGGTATCTCTTATTCTATATATAAACCCCCGAACCCCTCGATTAGATTCCAGCCTGTAACTCACTCCCGGGTATCTGTTATTCTGTATATAACCCCCCCCCGAACCCCTCAATTAGATCCCAGACTGTACCTCTCTCCTGGGTATCTGTTATTCTAAATATAAACCCCCCGAACCCCTCGATTAGATCCCAGACTGTACCTCCCTCCCGGGTATCTGTTATTCTATATATAAACCCCCCGAACCCCTCGATTAGATCCCATACTGTAACTCACTCCTGGGTATCTGTTATTCTATATATAACCCCCCCGAACCCCTCGATTAGATCCCAGACTGTAACTCACTCCCGGGTATCTGTTATTCTATATATAAACCCCCCGAACCCCTCGATTAGATCCCAGACTGTAACTCACTCCCGGGTATCTGTTATTCTATATATAAACCCCCCGAACCCCTCGATTAGATCCCAGACTGTAACTCACTCCCGGGTATCTGTTATTCTATATATAAACCCCCCGAACCCCTCGATTAGATCCCAGACTGTACCTCTCTCCTGGGTATCTGTTGTCTTGCCTGCCTACAATACACTCAGCTGAAACACAGGAGCATGTTGTGATGTCATGTGGATATACTGCCATGTATTTGTGATGTAACAGAACACGGTTTGAAACTGTTGAGTTTTTAAAATTCTGCTACTAAAATGTGTTTTATTTTGTGGGAGGGGGCGGCAGAAGTCTCCCAAGCACAAAATGTTGGTTGAGGCGAATAGCACAGATATATTTAAGGGGAAGCTGGATAAACACATGAGGGAGAAAGGAATAAAAGGGTATGTTGATACAACACCAACTTACATTTATACAGCGCCGTTAACGTAGTAAAACGTCCCCAAGGCACTTCACAGGAGCGTAAATCAGACTCCGAGCCACATGAGGAGATATTAGGACAGGTGACCAAAAGCTTGGTCAAAGAGGGAGGTTTTAAGGAGAGTCTTAGAGGAGGAGAGAGTGGCGGAGAGGTTTAGGGAGGGAATTCCAGAGCTTCGGGCCGAGGCAGCTGAAGGCACGGCCGCCAATGGTGGAGGGATGGGAATTGGGGGATGGACAAGAGGCCAGAATTGGAGCAGCGCAGAGATCTGGGAGGGTTCTAGAGCTGGAGGTGGTTCACAGAGATAGGGAGAGGGGGCGAGGGCCATGGAGGGATTTGAACACGAGGATGAGAATTTTAAATTCGAGGGGTTGCCGGACCGGGAGCCAATGTAGGTCAGCGAGCACTGGGGGTGATGGGTGAATGGGAATTGGTGCGAGTTAGGATACGGTCAATCGCAGATGTACAGCTTGGAGACAGTAACTAGAATGAATCGACTGGGAGAGAATCGTAGAATGATACAGCACAGAAAGAGGCCGTTCAGCCCATCCGATCCCTCATGCTCCACATGAGCCTCCTCCCTCCCTACTTCATCTCACCCTATCAGCATCTCCTTCTATTCCTTTCTCCCTCATGTACTTATCCAGCTTCCCTTTAAAGCCATCACCAAGACCGCCCACTTCCACCTCTGTAACATCGCCCGTCTCCGCCCCTGCCTCGGCTCATCTGCTGCCGAAACCCTCATCTACCCCCTTTGTTACCTCTGGACTTGACTATTCCAATGCTCTCCCGGCCAGTCTCTCATCTTCCACCCTCCAAAACTCTGCTGCCAATATCCTGACTCGCACCGAGTCCCGTTCGCCCACCGCCCATCGCCCCTGTGCTCGCTGACCTACACTAACTCCCAGTCCGGCAACGCCTCAATTTAAAAATTCATATCCTTGTTTTCAAATCCTTCCATGGCCTCGCCCCCTCCCTATCTCTGTAACCTCCTCCAGCCCTACAAGATCTATGCGCTCCTCCTTCTGGCCTCCTGCGCATCCCCGATTTTAATATTTGGCGGCCGTGCCTACTGCCACCTAGGCCCTAAGCTCGGGAATTCCCTCCCGAAATCTCTCCGCCTCTCTCTCCTCCTTTAAGATGCTCCCGAAAACCCCTGCCCAAGCTTTTGGTCACCTGTCCTAAAGATCTCCTTCTGTGGCTCGGTGTCAAACTTTGATTTACGTTCCTGTAAAGTTCCTTGGGACATTTTATTACGTTAAAGGTGCTATATAAATGCAAGTTGATTTTATTGTTGTTAAATCCATCTACACTATTCCCCTCAACCACTCCCTGTGTTAGTGAGTTCCACCTTCTCACCACTCTCTGGGTAAAGAAGTTTCTCCTGAATTCCCTATTGGATTTATTAGTGACCATCTTATATTTATGGCCCCCTAGTTCTGGTCTCTCCCACAAGTGGAAACATCTTCTCTACGTCAACCCTATCAAACCCCTTTCATTATCTTAAAGACCTCGATCAGGTCACCCCTCAGCCTTCTCTTTTCTAGAGAAAAGAGCCCCAGCCCGTTCCGTCTTTCCTGATAGTGAGAACCTCTCAATTCTGGTATCATCCTTGTAAGAACAAGGGGAATAATCTTAAAATTAGAGCCAGACCATTCTGGAGTGAAATCAGGCAGCACTTTTTCACACACAGGGTAGTGGAAATCTGGAATTCCCTCCCCCAAATGGCTGCGGATGCTGGGGGATAATTGAAATTTTCAAGACAGAGATAGTTTGATTTTTGTTGGGTTAGGGTATCAAGGGATATGGAGCAAAGGGAGTTAAATGGAGTTAAGGTATCGATCAACCACAATCTAATGGAATGGCAGAACAGGCTCGAGGGGCTGAATGGCCTCCTCCTGTTCCTATGCCACATTACCCACCCACTGTCCACAGATGTTCTGGTCTCCACAGAGGTGAAGCTCCTGTGCAAGAGTATTATTCTGTATGCAACACACTCCTGTTCACATCATGTTATCGCTGTGTAGAGACAACGTCGAAGCTGGAAAGGGCGTTCGTGTGGTTTTCGAGTGAGAGCAGAATCTGGCTGGGTTGCGATGCCCTCGTGGTTCAGTATCCGGACAACCCAACGACAAGTTGCATTCATGTAGCGCCTTTAACGTAGTAAAACGTCCCAAAACCGCTTCACAGGAGCGTTATCAGACAGAATTTGACACTGAGCCAAATAAGGAGATATTAGGACAGGCTTGGTCAAAGAGGGAGGTTTTAAGGAGCGTCTTAAAGGAGGGGAGAGAGGCGGAGAGGTTTAGGGAGGGAATTCCAGAGCTTAGGGCCGAGGCGGCTGAAGGCACGGCCGCCAATGGCGGAACGAGGGAAATCGGGGGGACGGACAAGAGGCCGGAATTGGAGGGTCGTAGGAGGTTACAGAGATTGGGAGGGAGGGGGTTCTGGGCGCTCACGGTCCGGGTTCGCACACGAAGGGTGATATTCCAGAGGGCAGCTGGTACCAGAGGATCCCGAACCCTGGGCAAAAGGCAGCACACCTTCAGGGAGAGGAGAGATGGTGGTGAAAATTGGGGGCCAACTTTCACCATGGGTGGGAATCTCTGCAGCAGGCTCCTCCTCCACTCCGCCAGAGGGCGCCAGCGGGAGGGCGCCCACGTGAACGCGCACGCAACGCGTGGCGCCCCGCGACGGGCCGCGCCTTCACGAGTCAGGCCGCTGCTGCGCATGCTCGGCGCTGGCCCTCCGAATCGGGTGGGAGCTGCGCATGCTCGGTGACTGCGCGCCCCCCGCCCCCCCCCCCGGGTCGGTGTTTGTGCGCATGCTCAAGGGGGCGGGCCGGAGGGAGGCTGAGCTGCCATGGCGGCGCTGAAGGAGCAGGCACGTGGGCTGTTCGCCGAGAGCGTCAGAAGCGCCCTGGAGGCCTGGCCCGCCTTACAGGTGGAGTGGGGCGAGGCTGCGGAGAAGGCCGGGGTGGGAGAGAGGGAGGCGGGCGCGACCAAAGGGAACACACGCGGCGAGCGGAGCCGAGCCGAGCCGAGCCGAGGGTGGGGATCAGGCCCGACACAAGATGGCGGCGCGGCCATCACCGCCGGAGGCGTTTCCAGGAAGTGACGTTTTTGCAGGAAGTGGTATTACGTCACCGGTCATTAACGCGGAAGTGCCTTCACTGTCTTGTGAAATGTTGTCACGTGGTCTGTGGGCCAAGCTGGCAGTGAGTTTGTGCACAGGGAGATCCCACAAACAGCAAATGAGGTGGAGGAGGAGCCGAGAGCCGAGAAGCTGCTTCTGGTGGAGTTGGTTGGGGCTGTGGGGAAACTCCCAGCTGGTGTCTGTCAGCCTGGGTTCAGAGGGTCTCACACTCAGCAGGTCGTGGGTTTGAGCCCCGTAATCCAGGCTGACACCGAGGGAGGGAGGGTCAGCGCTGAGGGAGCGCCGCACTGTCGGAGGGTCAGTACTGAGGGAGCACCGCGCTGTCGGAGGGTCAGTACTGAGGGAGCACCGCGCTGTCGGAGGGTCAGTACTGAGGGAGCACCGCACCGTCGGAGGGTCAGTACTGAGGGAGCACCGCGCTGTCGGAGGGTCAGTACTGAGGGAGCACCGCACCGTCGGAGGGCCAGTACTGAGGGAGCGCCGCACTGTCGGAGGGTCAGTACTGAGGGAGTGCCGCGCTGTCGGAGGGTCAGTACTGAGGGAGCGCCGCACCGTCGGAGGGTCAGTACTGAGGGAGCGCCGCACCGTTGGAGGGTCAGTACTGAGGGAGCACCGCACTGTCGGAGGGTCAGTACTGAGGGAGCGCCGCACTGTCGGAGGGGCCGTCTTTCGGATGAGATGTTAAACCGAGGCCCCGTCTGCCCCTCTCAGGTGGATGTAAAAGATCCCACGGCCACTATTGGAAGAAGAGCAGGGGGAGTTCTCCCCGGGGTCCTGGGGCCAATATTTATCCCTCAACCAACATCACTAAAAACAGATGATCTGGTCATTTATCACGTTGCTGTTTGTGGGATCTTGCTGTGCACAAATTGGCCGCCGCATCTCCCAACATTACAACAGTGACCACACTTCGAAAAGTACTTCATTGGCTGTGAAAGGGTTTGGGACGTCCTGAGGTGGTGAAAGGGGCTGTAGAAATGGAAGGTCTTTCTTTGTTGCCGAATTACAGGTGGCGGTGGAGAACGGGTTTGGCGGAGTTTACAGCCAACAGAAAGCGGACTGGATGGTTACTGCTGTGGCACAGTATTTGTACGACAATGGTAAGTAATGTCAGTACGTCAGAGGGTAAAAACACTGTCTCACTGTTTGCTGAGCGGCTGCAATATTTTTAACAATTATTAATCCAGTAACAATCTTGCCTCCGTACGAACCTCCTGTCAACTTTTTCCATTGGAAATTCCTGTGTCCACATTTAGAATGTGGAGGTGCTGCAGTACCTCGGTTGATGGGAGGGTGGCCGTTACAGTGTGATGTTTACATAGGCTGTTTCCATTGTAAATGTGGGCATAGGAATTTATAATGGTCATACCAAAATAAGGACAGGGTGCGTGACTTAAAAACGGGGATTGAATTCCATCCACAAGCCTTGCTTCAATTATCGCCCGACCTCTACCCTCACCTGTAGACTACACTTGGTCTTAACCCTTCCCCCCCCCCCCCCCCCCCCCCCGACCGTGTGTAACGCCACTGCAATATTACTAAAAATCTTGCATAGTGTGTGCACTTCCAGTCAGCAAACTTGACTTCCTGTTGTCACGATTTTGGTCACACTTTTCTGTCAACATTTACCATTGTAAATTGCCATGTCAACACGTAACATCCAATTTTGCTGTGTCAACCGTCACGGTGTAGTTGCTGGCTCTGGCCACTAGGTGGCTCCACGGTGCGATGTTTTCTGAAGTCTCTCTCCCCACCATATCCAGCACCGTGGGAGAATCTTCCCCGCACGGGACCACAGCGGTTCAAGAGGGCGGCGGCTCACCACCACCTTCTCGAGGGGCGACTCGAGTTGCCCTGCGCGGCCACTGTTTTCCCTCCTTTGCCGAAGGTGCTGATTCTGTACCCACGGGGCTCCCGATAGCTACTCGAGCCCGAGCAGCAAGTGTCACCCCCACGCCGGAGGGGCATCGGAACCGAGCTGAGTCCCGTCCACCCTGGACTCAGGAGGGGACTGGAATCTGCCTCAGGGTTTGGTTTCCTGATGGTCACCGCGTGAACCCCTGCTGGAAAGTGCATCTTAAGTGAGGACAGGATCGAGCTCAGCCTCTCGGGTGGGTAGGTAGGGCAGGGGGGGTGTGGATATACTCTGAAGACGATTGCCACCTGAGCTGACCCATTGAAGATTAGCCACTTGGGTGGGGTACTGGAGGGCATCGATGCCCAATGCAGATCACCAGGTGTCAAATTACCAGGTCAGGTTGCACAGACTCGGCTTGTATTCCCTCGAGTGTAGAAGATTAAGGGGTGATCTAATCGAGGGGTTTAAGATGATTAAAGGATTTGATCGGGTCGATGGAGAGAAACTATTTCCTCTGGTGGGGGGAGTCCAGAACAAGGGGGCAGAACCTTAAAATTAGAGCCAGGCCGTTCAGGGGTGATATCAGGAAGCATTTCTTCACACAAAGGGGGAGTGGGAATCTGGAACTCTCTTTCCCCCCCAAAAATAGCTGTGGAGGTCAGTTGAAAATTTCAAAACTGAGATTGATGAATTTTTGTTGGGTAAGGGTATCGAGGGTTACAGAACCAAGGCGGGTAAATGGAGTTAAGATACAGATCAGCCCTGATCTAATTAAATGGCGGAGTGGCCTCTCCCTGTTCCAGTGTTCCTTCAGGAGAGTAGACGAGAGGGTTGGAGGGAGGACACAGCATAAGGCTCCTTAATTTACTGTATTGTACTTTGCTTGTGTTCCCTGCACCACAGTTGACCTGGAGAGCGAGGAAGTGGAGGAGCTGATGGCTGACCTGATGTACAATGAATTTGACACGGTCATAGAAGACGGCAGTTTATCCGAGGTGAGAGGCTCGGCTCAGATCCTCAGCTCTCAGACGCTTGTGGGTGGTTTGCGGAGTCATTAAGTGTCAGTGATTCCCATCTTCGCCTTGCTGTTCGACGGCTGGGAGACCCACCGTTTTCCAGCTCACCGGTGTCCTGCCCCCCCCCCCGCGTGAGTTTGACAGCGGCCCCCCTCCCGTTTCAGTGGCCGCTCCCGGGGAGCCCGCGAGCATCTGGGGCAGGAAAGTGCAGCCAACGTCATGTCAGCAAATACCAAAGCGACATATGAAGCAGAACACCCAGTAGTGGCTGCTCGGTTTGACCCGAGTCACCACAGGGAGTGACAGCGAGGGCAAAATCAGATGGGGTGCGGTCAGCAAATCCCAACTTACGTTCCCTGCCCCCCCCCCAACAGATTGCACAGTAGGAGGCCGTTCGGCCCATCGTGGCCCTGCCGGCTCTTTGAAAGAGCTCTCCGATTTAGGCCCACTGCCCCCCTCCTCTTTCCCCGTCGCCCGTCAGATTTTTCCCTTTTCAAGTATTTATCCAATTCCCCTTTTGAAAGTTATTATTGAATCTGCTTCCACCGCCCTTTCAGGCAGCGAATTCCAGATCAGAACGACTCGCTGCGTAAAAAAAAAACATTCTCCTCACCTTCCCCCTGGCTCGTTTGCCAATTATCTTAAATCTGTGTCCTCTGGTTACCGACCCTCCTGCCACTGGAAACACTTTCTCCTTATTTACTCCATCAAAACCCCTCATGATTTTGAACACCTCGATTAAATCTCCCCTTAACCTTCTCTGCTCTAAGGAGAACAACCCCAGCTTCTCCAGCCTGTCCATTTTTTTTTAATGGCAGTCCTGGGGATGTGACGAGTAGAAGCAGGGTTGACGTCCCACAAGGACAGGGGGCAGGGAGGGAAGAGTCATTTTGGCCAGTTTCAGACGCGACACGACTATCCCAGTGCTCTCCCGCCCGGCCACCCACCCTCCGTAAACTCCAGCTCATCCAAAACTCTGCTGCCCCGTATCCTGACTCGCACCGAGTCCCGTTCACCCGTCACCCCCTGCACTCGCTGACCGACATCGGCTCCCGGTCGGGGAACGCCTCGATTTTAAAATTCTCATCCTGGTGTTCAAATCCCTCCCTGGCCCTCGCCCCCCCTCCCTATCTCTGTAACCTCCTCCAGCCCCTACAACCCTCCCAGATCTCTGCGCTCCTCCAATTCCGGCCTCTTGCACATCCCTCGATTCCCATCGCTCCGCCATTGGCGGCCGTGCCTTCAGCCGCCTCGGCCCTAAACTCTGGAATTCCCTCCCTAAACCTCTCCGCCTCTCTCTCCTCCTTTAAGACGCTCCTTAAAACCTCCCTCTTTGACCAAGCTTTTGGTCACCTGTCCTAATATCTCCTCATGTGGCTCGGGGTCTGATTTACGTTCCCGTGAAGCGCCTCGGGACGTTTTACTCCGTTAAAGGCGCTATATAAATGCAAGATTGTTGATGTTGTATAATGGGCCTCGGTGCCCCCGGGTTAGGGAGGGGGCAGCTCCTGCCAGGGGCTCCCATCCGCCAGCCCGGGTCCCTAACCCTCCCTCGCCCTCGGCACTTTTTCCCTTTCAGGTGGCCCGACAGATCTGGACCTTCTTCGGCCTGTGTCAGAGGGGTCGGGAGTCGGAGGTCAGGGGCCATATCCAACAGCTGGTGCAGAAGAAATGCAGCGTCAAGGTGAACGCAGTGCAGGGGAAAAGCTCGGGCGAGGGGGACGAGGACAGCGAGGAGGAGGAGGAGGAGGAGGAGGAGGCGGAGGAGGAGGCTACAGAAGTACGTTTAAAGCCCCTTTAATCAAAGAAATTTAACTTGACACTCATTCCGCTCAACCGGAGTCAGAGGTCGCGTTCAAAAATGTTAAGGTTGGGGGGGGGCTGCTCCCTCCCTCCCTCCCCTCCGCCCCCCCCCGATGGCTCAGCGGGGCGATGCCCTGCCCGGTGCGGCGAAGGCCTGATCCCAGGCTCTGTCCCCGGCCTGCGCGGAGCGAGCTGATCTCACGTTGGGGGTGGCCGGCAGTGGGTTCCTGGGCTGACGGGGTGGGAGGGGTAGGGGAGAGAGAGAGAGAGAGAGAGAGAGAGTGTCGGCCGGGGTTCCCGATCCCGGTCGCTGTCCAGTCACCCCTGCCGCAAAGTGCGTGGATGTGGTGCGAGGGCAGGTTCGGGCTTGGATGTGGTGCCCACGTGCAGGAATGCCCCCCTCCGCCCCCCCCTTGCCAATGCTCCCCCCTCCGCCCGGGCGTGGAGACCGGGCACTTGGTTGAAGTTGGCGATTCGGATCCGTGCCTCGGGGGGGAAAAGAGCAGAGAGAAGGGACCGTCCGAATGGAAGGGGGAATAAACCGGTTAGTCAGGTTAGCGCCTTTTCCCGCTTGGTGATGCCTCTTCTCTCTCCCCTTCACCAGGCCATGGACTGCGAGAGCCCCGCTGCCGGCTCCCCCTGCGGGAACCCGAGCCCCCGGTGCCAAACAGGCTCGGGCGCGGCCGCTCGCGAGGAGGAGGAGGAGCCACAGGACGGTTGGACGGTGGTACGGAGGAGAAAGAAGTAGAAGCTTTTAAACGTGGGCCGCCGTTCGCCGCCGCCGTGTGCCGTTCCCTCGCCTGGCAGGGGACGTATCGGAGGGAGGATTACACCCGACGCAGCAAGGAGCACGAAGGTAAAGAGGACAAGCGGCAGGCTCGGGGAATCTGCAATAAGAACGGCAAAAGTATCGGCGATACACGGCCTCTCGCGGAGAAGAGGCCGGTTAACCTTCCTCGGAACTGGGCACATCGACCTGTCTTTCCTCTCTCCTGCACCGATGCTCCCGCTGTAGACTTCCACATGGACTTGCATTGCTCACAGTGATCCGGATGACAGGCCGTTCTATACTGCTGGGAGTGTTACACCGTTAAACGCACAATGTATTATGTATTGCTGCTATGGTGGACCTGTGTTTAAACCATGCCTGTGCCTTTAAGGCCACAAAGTTTATTTGCTGTCAGTCGGAGTTCAGTTCCTGTTTGCTGAGGGGAGTTTGCAGATTAGCAGGTACTTGGCGCTCGAGGTGGCTCTCACTCTCGCCTCTGAGTCACGCTCCAGAGACTCGAGCCCGTAATCCAGGCCGACACTCTCAGTGCAGTGCAAAGGGAGCGCCGCGCCATCGGAGGGTCAGTACTGAGGGAGCGCCGCGCCGTTGGAGGGTCAGTACTGAGGGAGCGCCGCACTGTCGGAGGGTCAGTACTGAGGGAGCGCCGCACTGTCGGAGGGTCAGTACTGAGGGAGCGCCGCGCCGTCGGAGGGTCAGTACTGAGGGAGCGCCGCACTGTCGGAGGGTCAGTACTGAGGGAGGGCCGCGCCGTCGGAGGGTCAGTACTGAGGGAGCGTCTGAGGGCTGGCCCCGAGGGGGGCGCCGCGCTGTCGGAGGGGCCGTTGAGCCGAGGCCCGTTTTGAGCTGTTTTTTATTTCTCACCTTAACAACCTGACCTCATCTGAAGGGCAGGAGCTCGGGATTTACAAGCAGTCGCCATTCTATAGAAACGACCCTGAGAAATTAGCGCCTCATTGCTCTAAGGACGTGCCTATTTGGACCACTTCCCCACAGGGAGTGTGTAAACAGTGGCCTTAAAGGGACAGGCCAGGTTAAACACTGCTCCACTGTCGCAACCAAACTTGCTTCAGGTCCCCCAGCACCCATAAGCAATGCCACGGGAGCTCAGCTAGTTTTTCTATCTTTGTGCAAAGAGACGAGTCTCTCAGGTGATAGTTTGATTTCTCCCACTTTTTTCTCTCTCTCTCTCTCTCTCTCTCTCTCACACACTCACACGTTTCCTATTATAACAACACCTCAAGTTTCAGGTCTCCTCCCGTCTGGAGATTCCCGGCGATCTCCGCGCCAGAGTTGGTTGGGGGTCCCGGACAGGGAGGTGATTCGGAACGGTAAACGCTCCCCTGCCACGCGCACCACTCTGCTCCGGCTTAGCAGAGAGGAAGCTTGGCAGGGATCGTGCCACTGGATTAGATCGCAGGCCAGGCCTCCGCTGCGATGAAGGAGCCGCTGATGCCGCCAGATCAGCGGTGGGAAGGACAGAGCCGCCCTTTACCCTGTTTGTTCTGTTGTAAACCCTCCTCCGTTGTAATGCCCGAGAGGAATGCCAGGTAATCGCACTATGTGCTCGTGGTCTGAGACTGCCCGTCATTGCCGGGTCTGCAATTCGACTGTTTCCTGGTGTCGACCTCTCGCTGTGGGTCAGGTGCTGGCCGCTCTCCGGCCTCCCCCCTCCTGGCACTCACGTCGTTTATTTCACCGCACCGACTGACGGATGGACAGGGGGCAGAACCATGGACGTTTCCATCGGGGGGGAGAGGAGGCCGTTCGTCCCGTCACGTTCCGTGCCAGCTCTTTGCTCGAGCAAATCCAGAGCCGCAAATCTATATAAAAACATGTAACCAGTTGACGAACGGTGCAGTTGCGTGCCCAGACCAGGAGGTCGTGCGGAGGAGTGAGTTTCTGATGTCTCCCAAATCTTGTACATTGAAGAAAATTATATTAATTAACTAACTGTGACGACGGCAGAGGGAATTTACGAGTGGTAGTTAAATACAGGGCCCTGGAAAGTGGATGGACGGGCAGATATACAAATCTTGGATAACGGGTGGACAGAGAGATATTAAGGATACTCCCGTGAGTCACTGCTCTTGTTATCAGCGTCTCTGTTTACCACAGCAGGCTCTGTAACAAACCTGGTGTTAATTTGGAGATTTCCCCCGAGGCGGCGGCAGCAGCAGGCTGGTCCACGCCAAGCCAACGCGACTCTCCGCGGGTCACCTCCACGTTGCTCCGAGATGAGACATTGCGAGTCTACCGGCTCGTCGAAAGACCGAGAGTCGATCGGTAAGGACGGCAATTTAATTGGCAGTGGCCCGATCGGATTTCAGTTAGGAGAGACGGGATTAAAATCGGGAACTGAGGCAGCTTCTGTGTTCCACATTTATCTCCTTAAATAAATGTCACTGCACTTCCTGAGGCTGCGTCACCACCACGATCCCGTTTATTGAGGGGGGGTCTCACCACCACGATCCCGTTTATTGAGGGGGGGTCTCACCACCAGGATCCCGTTTATTGAGGGGGGGGGTCTCACCACCACGATCCCGTTTATTGAGGGGGGGATCTCACCACCACGATCCCATTTATTGAGGGGGGGTCTCACCACCACGATCCCGTTTATTGAGGGGGGGTCTCACCACCACGATCCCGTTTATTGAGGGGGGGGTCTCACCACCAGGATCCCGTTTATTGAGGGGGGGGTCTCACCATGCGGATCCTGTTTATTGAGGGGGGGGTCTCACCACCAGGATCCTGTTTATTGAGGGGGGGGTCTCACCTCCCGTTTATTGAGGGGGGGGGGGGTCGCATCACCAGGATCCTGTTTATTGAGGGGGGGGTCTCACCACCAGAATCCCGTTTATTGAGGGGGGGGTCTCACCACCAGAATCCCGTTTATTGAGGGGGGGTCTCACCACCAGGATCCCGTTTATTGAGGGTGGGGTCTCACCACCAGGATCCCGTTTATTGAGGGGGGGGTCTCACCACCACGATCCCGTTTATTGAGGGGGGGTCTCACCACCACGATCCCGTTTATTGAGGGGGGGTCTCACCACCACGATCCCGTTTATTGAGGGGGGGTCTCACCACCAGGATCCTGTTTATTGAGGGGGGGGTCTCACCACCAGAATCCCGTTTATTGAGGGGGGGGTCTCACCACCAGAATCCCGTTTATTGAGGGGGGGTCTCACCACCAGGATCCCGTTTATTGAGGGTGGGGTCTCACCACCAGGATCCCGTTTATTGAGGGGGGGGTCTCACCACCACGATCCCGTTTATTGAGGGGGGGTCTCACCACCACGATCCCGTTTATTGAGGGGGGGTCTCACCACCAGGATCCCGTTTATTGAGGGGGGGGGTCTCACCACCACGATCCCGTTTATTGAGGGGGGGGGTCTCACCACCACGATCCCGTTTATTGAGGGGGGGTCTCACCACCAGGATCCCGTTTATTGAGGGGGGGTCTCACCACCAGGATCCCGTTTATTGAGGGGGGGGGTCTCACCACCAGGATCCTGTTTATTGAGGGGGGGGTCTCACCTCCCGTTTATTGAGGGGGGGGGGTCGCATCACCAGGATCCCGTTTATTGAGGGGGGGGTCTCACCACCACGATCCCGTTTATTGAGGGGGGGTCTCACCACCAGGATCCCGTTTATTGAGGGGGGGGTCTCACCATGCGGATCCTGTTTATTGAGGGGGGGGTCTCACCACCAGGATCCTGTTTATTGAGGGGGGGTCTCACCTCCCGTTTATTGAGGGGGGGGGTCACATCACCAGGATCCTGTTTATTGAGGGGGGGGTCTCACCACCAGAATCCCGTTTATTGAGGGGGGGGTCTCACCACCAGAATCCCGTTTATTGAGGGGGGGTCTCACCACCCGGATCCCGTTTATTGAGGGGGGGGTCTCACCACCAGAATCCCGTTTATTGAGGGGGGGGTCTCACCACCAGAATCCCGTTTATTGAGGGGGGGGTCTCACCACCAGAATCCCGTTTATTGAGGGGGGGTCTCACCACCAGGATCCTGTTTATTGAGGGGGGGGGTCTCACCACCCGGATCCCGTTTATTGAGGGGGGGGTCTCACCACCAGGATCCCATTTTATTGAAGGGGGGGGTCTCACCACCAGGATCCCGTTTTATTGAAGGGGGGGGTCTCACCACCAGGATCCCGTTTTATTGAAGGGGGGGGTCTCACCACCAGGATCCTGTTTATTGAGGGGGGGTCTCACCACCAGGATCCCGCTTATTGAGGGGGGGGTCTCACTACCAGGATCCTGTTTTATTGAAGGGGGGGTCTCACCACCAGAATCCTGTTTATTGAGGGGTGGGTTTCACCACCAGGATCCTGTTTATTGAGGGGGGGTCTCACCTCACGTTTATTGAGGGGGGGGTCGCATCACCAGGATCCTGTTTATTGAGGGGGGGGTCTCACCACCAGGATCCTGTTTTATTGAAGGGAGGGTCTCACCACCAGGATCCCGTTTTATTGAAGGGAGGGTCTCACCACCAGGATCCCGTTTTATTGAAGGGAGGGTCTCACCACCAGGATCCCGTTTTATTGAAGGGGGGCTCTCACCACCAGGATCCTGTTTATTGAGGGGGGGGGTCTCACCATCAGGATCCCGTTTATTGAGGGAGGGGTCTCACCACCAGGATCCCGTTTTATTGAGGGGGGGGGTCTCACCATCAGGATCCCGTTTATTGAGGGAGGGGTCTCACCATCAGGATCCCGTTTTTTTGACGGGGGGGTCTCATCACCAGGATCCTGTTTATTGAGGGGGGTGGGGGTCACCACCAGGATCCTGTTTTTTTGAAGGGGGGGGTCTCACCATCAGGATCCATTTTCAAGAGTTGTCTCTTCATCAAAGATCCTTCCAACCAGGGAATCTCACAGTAAAGGTCTTTTCAAAGTGGATGGCCCACCGGTGGGATCACTTTTTAATGAGGGAAGTGTCTATCCAGACCCCCTTTTTAAGGGAAAACCCCCCTTTCGGGATGCTCTGCGAAAGAGGGAGTCTCAGCGTTGGCACCTGCCTTTCAATGAAGAGGGTCTTTCCATTGGGACCCCTTTAAAGGGGCAGCCTCCCTATCAGGATACCGTCTGTACATCAAATGGCTGCACAGAATTAAAATTATCAACACCATGGGATCAGTTTTCGTTCTGTGTCAGTATTGGTGTTTAAACACAAATGATCTCATGGTGAGATTTACAAGGAACAATAGTTCCCCCAGTGTAAAGGAGATCAATTAAATCACTGCAAGCCACTAGATTCATTGAAAGCCCCAGAAACCTTGCGGTTCCAACTCTCCTCGTGGACTCTCCCCAGCCCCCCACCGATAATTATGGGACGGGGGCTGCCCGTCGCCTCGCTGGGGTGATCGCACCGGGCTGTGTACGTGACAAGAATGGTCTTCGGTTCAATCTTTGGTCTGGGCCGATTCCACCCGGGTCGGCAGGGGCCACAATCAGCGTCCCCTGTTCAGGAGGTTAGTAAATCCAGGCCGGGATGGTTCCCTGTTCCTGGTCACAGTCCAGTGACTCCCGGCTGGAAAGTGCGTCTTTCCGTGGTGCTCCTGCAGTTGAATAGTCTGCAGCACTGTCTGAGCTCGCGTGCCAACAATGCAACTTGGGTGAAGGGCCTGAATCAGCTGTAGAATTGTGCCCCCCACCCCCAGGAAAGAGTTGGCATAATTGACTCCGGGGGGGGGGGAATTCAAACCAAAAGGGGGTAAAGAATTAAAAGATGCTAAAATTAATTAATTATAAAATTATTTTTACTAGCGTTTTATTAAAAATTAAATTCTTATGCACTGATTTGAAAGTGTAACATAAGCACTATACACAATATAGGGAAAAATTCTCACTATACAAAGTTATAAAACATACATTCATTGTTGGAACTGTGAATTAAATATTTCATTAACTACAATCCATTTGTGTGAATTTTCTATGCTGTCGGAGGGTCAGTACTGAGGGAGCGCAGCACTGTCAGAGGGTCCGAACTGAGGGAGCGCTGCATTGTCGGAGGGTCAGTACTGAGGGAGCACTCCACTGTCGGAGGGTCAGTACTGAGGGAGCACTGCACTGTCAGAGGGTCAAGAGTGAGGGAGTGCAGCACTGTTGGAGGTGCAGTACTGAGGGAGCACTGCACTGTTGGAGGGTCAGTACTGAGGGAGCACTGCACTGTTGGAGGGTCAGTACTGAGGGAGCACTGCACTGTTGGAGGGTCAGTAGAGGGAGCGCCGCACTGTCGGAGGGTCGGTACCGAGGGAGCGCCGCACTGTCGGAGGGTCGGTACCGAGGGAGCGCCGCACTGTCGGAGGGTCGGTACCGAGGGAGCGCCGCACTGTCGGAGGGTCGGTACCGAGGGAGCGCCGCACTGTCGGAGGGTCGGTAACGAGGGAGCGCCGCACTGTCGGAGGGTCGGTACCGAGGGAGCGCCGCACTGTCGGAGGGTCGGTACCGAGGGAGCGCCGCACTGTCGGAGGGTCGGTACCGAGGGAGGGCCGCACTGTCGGAGGGTCAGTACCGAGGGAGCGCCGCACTGTCGGAGGGTCAGTACCGAGGGAGGGCCGCACTGTCGGAGGGTCAGTACCGAGGGAGGGCCGCACTGTCGGAGGGTCAGTACCGAGGGAGCGCCGCACTGTCGGAGGTGCCGTCTTTCGAATGAGACGTTAAACTGAGGCCCCCGTCTGCCCTCTCAGGTGGATGTAAAAGATTCCACGGCCACTATTTCGAAGACGAGCAGGGGGAGTTCTCCCCGGTGTCCTGGGCCAATATTTATCCCTCAACCAACATCACTAAAAACAGATTATCTGGTCATTTATCACATTGATATTTGTGTGCAAATTGGCTGCCACGTTTCTTACATTACAACAGTGACTACACTTCAAAAATTACTTAATTGCCTGTGAATCGCTTTGGGACGTCCTGAGGTGGTGAAAGGCGCTGTAGAGATGCCCGTCTTTTGTCTTTTCGAGGTAACCAGTTAAAAAGCAGCAAATGTTGCCAAAGCAGTAATGAAGGTAATAGATCGCAAATGAACAAAAACACTTAACATGCACCTGGATAACAGCAATTAAAGGCAGTTAAACATCACGAATGCTAAGTGATAAGCTGAATTGCCTCTGGACCAGATTTCAACAGCATCTCACAGTTTCCACTGCAATATGGATTGGAAATGGTCACTAATGATATTTGGCTGCCTGTATTTTGGAACGATCTAGGCAACGGTTATGCCCTTTGTTAAATTGTAATCCAGTGTACCTTTTGCTATTTTAGCAACCAGTGCATTTGCTACGACTTAACAGATTACTTCATAGTGAGTTTTTTTGTCACTTGTGAAAATGCCGAATTTTTACCACTTTATTTTGACACTTTTTTTAACTTATCTCCACTTATCATTTAAGAAAAATCTCTTTAAGTAATGTTCCAACCAGCAGTGTACAGTCCATTTCAGGGAGTATCCTGGGCCTCTTTAAGAGTTGGGCTGGAGTGTGTTCACTTTGTGTAGTGTTTCCCAGATCATTTTATCTCTCTGGGCAGAAGGTGGCGCCACTGCCCATCAATCTCAGGCAGTGATTGCATGATCTCAGTGAGTCAAATAGGGGCGCTCTCGGCCGCACCTCAGGTGTGTAAATACTGACACACTCCCGGGGACCCCCTGTAAACACTGACGCACTCCCGGGGACCCCCTGTAAATACTGACACACTCCCCGGGGACCCCCTGTAAATACTGACACACTCCCCGGGGACCCCCTGTAAATACTGACACACTCCCCAGGGACCCCCTGTAAATACTGACACACTCCCGGGGACTCCCTGTAAATACTGACACACTCCCAGGGACCCCCTGTAAATACTGAAACACTCCCGGGGACCCCCTGTAAATACTGACACACTCCCGGGGACCCCCTGTAAATACTGACACACTCCCCGGGGACCCCCTGTAAATACTGACACACTCCCCGGGGACCCCCTGTAAATACTGACACACTCCCGGGGACTCCCTGTAAATACTGACACACTCCCCGGGGACCCCCTGTAAACACTGACGCACTCCCGGGGACCCCCTGTAAATACTGACACACTCCCGGGGACCCCCTGTAAATACTGACACACTCCCCGGGGACCCCCTGTAAATACTGACACACTCCCGGGGACCCCCTGTAAATACTGACGCACTCCCGGGGACTCCCTGTAAATACTGACACACTCCCCGGGGACCCCCTGTAAATACTGACACACTCCCGGGGACCCCCTGTAAATACTGACACACTCCCCGGGGACCCCCTGTAAATACTGACACACTCCCGGGGACCCCCTGTAAATACTGACGCACTCCCGGGGACTCCCTGTAAATACTGACACACTCCCCGGGGACCCCCTGTAAATACTGACACACTCCCGGGGACCCCCTGTAAATACTGACACACTCCCCGGGGACCCCCTGTAAATACTGACACACTCCCCGGGGACCTCCTGTAAATACTGACGCACTCCTGGGGAGCCCCTGTAAATACTGACACACTCCCGGGGACCCCCTGTAAATACTGACACACTCCCCGGGGACCCCCTGTAAATACTGACGCACTCCCGGGGACCCCCTGTAAATACTGACGCACTCCCCGGGGACCTCCTGTAAATACTGACACACTCCCCGGGGACCCCCTGTAAATACTGACACACTCCCGGGGACCCCCTGTAAATACAGACACACTCCCCGGGGACCCCCTGTAAATACTGACACACTCCCCGGGGACCCCCAGTAAATACTGACACACTCCCCAGGGACCCCCTGTAAATACTGACACACTCCCCGGGGACCCCATGTAAATACTGACACACTCCCCGGGGAACCCCTGTAAATACTGACACACTCCCCGGGGACCCCCTGTAAATACTGACACACTCCCCGGGGACCCCCTGTAAATACTGACACACTCCCCGGGGACCCCCTGTAAATACTGACACACTCCTGGGGACCCCCTGTAGATACTGACACACTCCCGGGGACCTCCTGTAAATACTGACACACTCCCCGGGGACCCCCTGTAAATACTGACACACTCCCGGGGACCCCCTGTAAATACAGACACACTCCCCGGGGACCCCCTGTAAATACTGACACACTCCCCGGGGACCCCCTGTAAATACTGACACACTCCCGGGGACCCCCTGTAAATACTGACACACTCCCGGGGACCTCCTGTAAATACTGACACACTCCCGGGGACCCCCTGTAAATACTGACACACTCCCCGGGGACCCCCAGTAAATACTGACACACTCCCCGGGGACCCCATGTAAATACTGACACACTCCCCAGGGACCCCCTGTAAATACTGACACACTCCCCGGGGATCCCCTGTAAATACTGACACACTCCCCGGGGACCCCCCTGTAAATAATGACACACTCCTGGGGACCCCCTGTAGATACTGACACACTCCCGGGGACCCCCTGTAAATACTGACACACTCCCCGGGGACCCCCTGTAAATACTGACGCACTCCCGGGGACCCCCTGTAAATACTGACACACTCCCCGGGAACCCCCTGTAAATACTGACACACTCCCGGGGACCCCCTGTAAATACTGACACACTCCCGGGGACCTCCTGTAAATACTGACACACTCCCCGGGGACCCCCTGTAAATACTGACACACTCCCAGGGACCCCCTGTAAATACAGACACACTCCCCGGGGACCCCCTGTAAATACTGACACACTCCCCGGGGACCCCCTGTAAATACTGACACACTCCCGGGGACCCCCTGTAAATACTGACACACTCCCGGGGACCTCCTGTAAATACTGACACACTCCCGGGGACCCCCTGTAAATACTGACACACTCCCCGGGGACCCCATGTAAATACTGACACACTCCCCGGGGACCCCCTGTAAATACTGACACACTCCCCGGGGACCCCCTGTAAATACTGACACACTCCCGGGGACCCCCTGTAAATACTGACACACTCCCCGGGGACCCCCTGTAAATACTGACACACTCCCGGGGACCCCCTGTAAATACTGACACACTCCCCGGGGACCCCATGTAAATACTGACACACTCCCCGGGGACCCCCTGTAAATACTGACACACTCCCCGGGGACCCCCTGTAAATACTGACACACTCCCCGGGGAACCCCTGTAAATACTGACACACTCCCCGGGGACCCCCTGTAAATACTGACACACTCCCCGGGGACCCCCCTGGAAATACTGACACACTCCCCGGGGACCTCCTGTAAATACTGACACACTCCCCGGGGACCCCCTGTAAATACTGACACACTCCCCGGGGACCCTCTGTAAACACTGACACACTCCCCGGGGACCCCCTGTAAATACTGACACACTCCTGGGGACCCCCTGTAGATACTGACACACTCCCGGGGACCCCCTGTAAATACTGACACACTCCTGGGGACCCCATGTAAATACTGACACACTCCCCGGGGACCCCTCTGTAAATACTGACACACTCCCGGGGACCCCCTGTAAATACTGACACACTCCCGGGGACCTCCTGTAAATACTGACACACTCCCGGGGACCCCCTGTAAATACTGACACACTCCCCGGGGACCCCCTGTAAATACTGACACACTCCCCGGGGACCCCCAGTAAATACTGACACACTCCCCGGGGACCCCATGTAAATACTGACACACTCCCTGGGGACCCCATGTAAATACTGACACACTCCCCGGGGACCCCATGTAAATACTGACACACTCCCCGGGGACCCCATGTAAATACTGACACACTCCCCGGGGACCCCCTGTAAATACTGACACACTCCCCGGGGACCCCCCTGTAAATACTGACACACTCCCCGGGGACGCCCTGTAAATACTGACACACTCCTGGGGACCCCCTGTAGATACTGACACACTCCCGGGGACCCCCTGTAAATACTGACACACTCCCGGGGACCTCCTGTAAATACTGACACACTCCCGGGGACCCCCTGTAAATACTGACACACTCCCCGGGGACCCCCAGTAAATACTGACACACTCCCCGGGGACCCCATGTAAATACTGACACACTCCCCGGGGACCCCCTGTAAATACTGACACACTCCCCGGGGACCCCCTGTAAATACTGACACACTCCCCGGGGACCCCATGTAAATACTGACACACTCCCCGGGGAACCCCTGTAAATACTGACACACTCCCCGGGGACCCCCTGTAAATACTGACACATTCCCGGGGACCCCCTGTAAATACTGACACACTCCCGGGTACCTCCTGTAAATACTGACACACTCCCCGGGGACCCCCTGTAGATACTGACACACTCCCGGGGACCCCCTGTAAATACTGACACACTCCTGGGGACCCCATGTAAATACTGACACACTCCCCGGGGACCCCCCTGTAAATACTGACACACTCCCGGGGACCCCCTGTAAATACTGACACACTCCCGGGGACCTCCTGTAAATACTGACACACTCCTGGGGACCCCCTGTAAATACTGACACACTCCCCGGGGACCCCTGTAAATACTGACACACTCCCCGGGGACCCCATGTAAATACTGACACACTCCCCGGGGACCCCCAGTAAATACTGACACACTCCCCGGGGACCCCATGTAAATACTGACACACTCCCCGGGGACCCCATGTAAATACTGACACACTCCCCGGGGACCCCCTGTAAATACTGACACACTCCCCGGGGACCCCCCTGTAAATACTGACACACTCCCCGGGGACCCCCTGTAAATACTGACACACTCCCCGGGGACCCCCTGTAAATACTGACGCACTCCCCGGGGACTCCCTGTAAACACTGACACACTCCTGGGGACCCCCTGTAGATACTGACACACTCCCGGGGACCCCCTGTAAATACTGACACACTCCTGGGGACCCCCTGTAAATACTCAATCAGCAAGTCAGTCAATTCTGGCAGCACGAAGAGGTGCTTCAAAGTTAATAGAGATGAGAATTCAGTCCGGATGACAGCAAGCTCTTGAGAATTAGGACGGGAGAGACAAGAGTGAGAGTGTCTTTGTAAAGCTCATGTCATATCTTGATCGCTGAGGAAAGCTCTCTCCTGTAGTCCACAGCGATAGTCACGTCAAAAGTGAAAAGGTTTATCATCAATAATGGTCCCCAAAACAGGGACTGTTTATTAGCGAACAGCATTGAGTCACTGTCTGCGCTGTCATTTATTGGTTTTGTTCCTGAACCAATCTGTGTCGAGATTTGACCCTGAATAATCTTTCTCGAAGTGCCCCTGAATCATTGCTATCCAAATTTACTCTCGGATAATTTGTGTCAGGGAGTGAGGGAGGGCAAGTCCTGGAACATCTGTCTAGATTTGTTCCAGAACCTGAGTTGTTCTGGAGTGTTCCGCATGCAGAGCCACCATTTGGACATCTCCGATCTAGATCTGTTCTAGAATTGTTCTCCGGATTTATTTTTGGACCGCCTGCATGCATGTTTTTGTTCTCGAGCCATCTGATTAATTTTGTTACTCTTTTCTTCATTGATTGTCCGCCAGTAAAGAAATATTGATTCGAAAATTTGCGCTTTGGAGAGAGAGGCCCTCGAGTGTGCGGGTGTAAATCACGTTAATACAGAGACCCTCGATGCAGCTCTGTGTCCTTTCCCGTTAGATTTTAAGGCTTTCTTTGTTGGCGTACTCCTCGCTCGGCAACTTGTCCCCTCGTCTCGCCAAACGGACCGAGGCGTAGAGTTCCGAGTGCTCCAGGTCAACACTTTGACCGTCCAGGGATTCGGGCGAGGTCTTCCTCAGGGAGCCGTCCTCCTGGGTCTCTGCCGTTCCCAGCTTCCCCTTCTTCTCAATGTTGATCTTGAACATGTTCAAGACCTCGGAATATTGCGTCTTGCTGAACTTCCTGCCACAGTGGTCGCGGGACGCAGGGAGCTCCAGCTTAGCGTAGCAGATTGGTCTCCGAGTGACGGCCTACAAAAAACAGAGAGAGTGAGAAAAGGGTTCTGAATAAATAATAACACGATAAACACTGACACACTCCCCGGGGACCCCCTGTAAATACTGACACACTCCCCGGGGACCCCCTGTAAATACTGACACACTCCCCGGGGACCCCCTGTAAATACTGACACACTCCCCGGGACCCCCTGTAAACACTGACACACTCCCCGGGGACCCCCTGTAAATACTGACACACTCCCCGGGGACCCCCTGTAAATACTGACACACTCCCCAGGGACCCCCTGTAAATACCGACACACCCCCCGGGGACCCCCTGTAAATACTGACACACTCCCCGGGGACCCCCTGTAGATACTGACACACTCCCCGGGGACCCCCTGTAGATACTGACACACTCCCCGGGGACCCCCTGTAAATACTGACACACTCCCCGGGGACCCCCTGTAAACACTGACACACTCCCGGGGGACCCCCTGTAAATACTGACACACTCCCCGGGGACCCCCTGTAAATACTGACACACTCCCCGGGGACCCCCTGTAAATACTGACACACTCCCCGGGGACCCCCTGTAAATACTGACACACTCCCCGGAGACCCCCTGTAAACACTGACACACTCCCCGGGGACCCCCTGTAAATACTGACACACTCCCAGGGACCCCCTGCAAACACTAACACACTCCCGGGGACCCCCTGTAAATACTGACACACTCCCCGGGGACCCCCTGTAAACACTGACACACTCCCCGGGGACCCCCTGTAAATACTGACACACTCCCCGGGGACCCCCTGTAAATACTGACACACTCCCCGGGGACTCCCTGTAAATACTGACACACTCCCCGGGGACCCCCTGTAAATACTGACACACTCCCGGGGACCCCCTGTAAATACTGACACACTCCCCGGGGACCCCCTGTAAATACTGACACACTCCCCGGGGACCCCGTGTAAATACTGACACACTCCCGGGGACCCCCTGTAAATACTGACACACTCCCGGGGACCCCCTGTAAATACTGACACACTCCCCGGGGACCCCCTGTAAACACTGACACACTCCCCGGGGACCCCCTGTAAATACTGACACACTCCCCGGGGACCCCCTGTAAATACTGACACACTCCCAGGGACCCCCTGTAAATACTGACACACTCCCAGGGACCCCCTGTAAACACTGACACACTCCCCGGGGACCCCCTGTAAATACTGACACACTCCCCGGGGACCCCCTGTAAACACTGACACACTCCCCGGGGACCCCCTGTAAATACTGACACACTCCCCGGGGACCCCCTGTAAATACTGACACACTCCCCGGGGACCCCCTGTAAACACTGACACACTCCCCGGGGACCCCCTGTAAATACTGACACACTCCCAGGGACCCCCTGTAAATACTGACACACTCCCCGGGGACCCCCTGTAAATACTGACACACTCCCCGGGGACCCCCTGCAAATACTGACACACTCCCCGGGGACCCCGTGTAAATACTGACACACTCCCCGGGACCCCCTGTAAATACTGACACACTGTCGGGGACCCCCTGTAAATACTGAACACTCCCAGGGATCCCCTGTAACTACACACACACTTCTGGGGATAGATGTAAAGCACTGTCCCATCAAACACTCCCAGGGCAGGTACAGGGTTACATACAGAGTAAAGCTCCCTCTGCACTGTCCCATCAAACACTCGCAGGGCAGGTACAGGGTTAGATACAGAGTAAAGCTCCCTCTACACTGTCCCATCAAACACTCGCAGGGCAGGTACAGGGTTAGATACAGAGTAAAGCTCCCTCTACACTGTCCCATCAAACACTCGCAGGGCAGGAACAGGGTTAGATACAGAGTAAAGCTCCCTCTACACCGTTCCATCAAACACTCCCAGGGCAGGTACAGGGTTAGATACAGAGTAAAGCTCCCTCTACACTGTCCCATCAAACACTCCCAGGGCAGGTACAGGGTTAGATACAGAGTAAAGCTCCCTCTACACTGTCCCATCAAACACTCCCAGGGCAGGTGCAGGGTTAGATACAGAGTAAAGCTCCCTCCACACTGTCCCATCAAACACTCCCAGGGCAGGTACAGGGTTAGATACAGAGTAAAGCTCCCTCCACACTGTCCCATCAAACACTCCCAGGGCAGGTACAGTAAGGGTTAGATACAGAGTAAAGCTCCCTCCACACTGTCCCATCAAACACTCCCAGGGCAGGTACAGCATGGGTTAGATACAGAGTAAAGCTCCCTCTACACTGTCCCATCAAACACTCCCAGGGCAGGTACAGGGTTAGATACAGAGTAAAGCTCCCTCTACACTGTCCCATCAAACACTCCCAGGGCAGGTACAGTAAGGGTTAGATACAGAGTAAAGCTCCCTCTACACTGTCCCCATCAAACACTCCCAGGGCAGGTACAGGGTTAGATACAGAGTAAAGCTCCCTCTACACTGTCCCATCAAACACTCCTAGGGCAGGTACAGGGTTAGATACAGGGTAAAGCTCCCTCTACACTGTCCCATCAAACACTCCCAGGGCAGGTACAGGGTTAGATACAGAGTAAAGCTCCCTCTACACTGTCCCACCAAACACTCCCAGGGCAGGTACAGGGTTAGATACAGAGTAAAGCTCCCTCTGCACTGTCCCATCAAACACTCCCAGGGCAGGTACAGAGTTAGATACTGAGTGAAGCTCCCTCTACACTGTCCCATCAAACACTCCCAGGGCAGGTACAGGGTTAGATACAGAGTAAAGCTCCCTCTACACTGTCCCCATCAAACACTCCCAGGGCAGGTACAGGGTTAGATACAGGGTAAAGCTCCCTCTACACTGTCCCATCAAACACTCCCAGGGCAGGTACAGCATGGGTTAGATACAGAGTAAAGCTCCCTCTACACTGTCCCATCAAACACTCCCAGGGCAGGTACAGGGTTAGATACAGAGTAAAGCTCCCTCTACACTGTCCCATCAAACACTCCCAGGGCAGGTACAGCATGGGTTAGATACAGAGTAAAGCTCCCTCTACACTGTCCCATCAAACACTCCCAGGGCAGGTACAGGGTTAGATACAGAGTAAAGCTCCCTCTACACTGTCCCATCAAACACTCCCAGGGCAGGTACAGCACGGGTTAGATACAGAGTAAAGCTCCCTCTACACTGTCCCATCAAACACTCCCAGGGCAGGTACAGGGTTAGATACAGAGTAAAGCTCTCTCTACACTGTCCCATCAAACACTCCCAGGACAGGTACAGGGTTAGATACAGAGTAAAGCTCCCTCTACACTGTCCCATCAAACACTCCCAGGGCAGGTACAGCAATTCTGATGTCCCCTCATTTTGGAGACAGGTTTGCCCACTCAGATTTCCATCCATAGCCACATGAACCCTTGCAGTCAGCAGAGGGGAGACTTTGATCATATCAGTCCGCACTGTAAGATGCCAGAATTGGGAGGACAGTGGGTCTCATCCACTGTTCTGCTCCTTTTAAATGATTAAAGGGACATACCCACATTCAGCAAACTGTGTGTTGTCAAGAAACACCTGTGACAAGGAAGGTTATGCTAACACACACGTGCACTGAAGTTACATCATCGCAAGCCTGTTTTCCTCATTGACTTTCCCTGCACTCGTGCGTTGCAAGTGCAGAGAATAATTTAGGTCAGACACAGGAAACGCTGCAGGTTGAGAAACCCCCAAGAAAAAATAGGGAGGATGGTACTTTGCAGGGCTCCAGCAAACTCTCGGAGAAGAAGCTCCTGAATCCCATAAGAAAGAAAGAAAAAAAATGTCATTTAAGGATGATCTAATTTCTCGGCCCCAATATTATCGCTAAACAAGTCCTGGGAGATTGATTTCTACTGTCCCGCAAACAGCGGATAATGCAGATATTTTGTTAACATTGCCATCTGCTCGTCAACTTTCTAAACCCCCAGCTTCCTGTTCGCATCACGTGCTGCAGAATTTTTAATTTTTCTTTTATAAGAGATAACCCACAGAGAGTTTGCAGACATCCTTTCTCCACCGAGAAGAACTTGTGTTTGTGTCGTACCTAATCTCAGAGACGTTCCAAAATGTTTCGCGTACGACAAATCGCTCTGAAGCGCAGCGGCTGTTTATGTAGGCAAACGTGCAGCCATCTCACGCACAGCAAGATCCCACCAAGCGCAGTTACTCTGTGTTTTTTTGTGTGAGAGGAATGGTGGGCCAGGATGCTGTTTCATTCGAGTTGCTGCATGGGATCGTTAACACCCAGCAGAACAGGCTGACAGGGCCTCGGTTTAACATCTCATCTGTAAGTCGGCACCTCCGACAGTGCAGCGCTCCCTCAGTACTGCCCTGGGAGTGTCGGCCCAGATTACGGGGCTCAAGTCTCTGGAGTGGGGCTCGAACCCACGACCTCCTGACTCAGAGGGGAGGGTGACACCAACTGAGCTAAGCTGACGCGGGCAGTACACAATTGCACAAATCGGCCGCTGCGTTTCCTACATTACAGCGGTGGCTACAAAAGTGTTTCATTGGCTGCAAAGTGCTTTGGGACATCCTTAAGGGCGCTATATAAATGCAAATCTTTCTTTTTACAACCAGGACCTCTGGTTGCATTGACTGAAATGCTGCTTTTATTTGATGAGGTTCCACCAGGGGGTCGGAACCTGCGATTGCTCCTGGGTTTTTTTGTGTGACAAGTAACACCAGTGGCCTTCCCTCCAATCTCCCGGGCCCCCTCCTGACCTTGAATTTCTCCATTTTGCCGTGAGTCAAATGGTTGTTTATTTCTGAGCCTATTTTCTAGATTGAGTCAATCTTTCATCCTCTTCTACGGTCGACCTTTGTTGGTGGGGGGGGAGGTTTGAACTGTAACTCCAAATCTGAGTTAAGATGTGTTCAGACATTGCTTTGATAAACTACTGCTTGTTCTTAAATGAAGTTTAGGCTTTATCTATCGAATAATAAAGATCTCTTCTGGGTCAAAGGCAACTTTGATCAATATTAATTGGTACTCCTATCATTTATAATATATTAATATAACGTCCAGTAATAATCTCAGGATAATCAATATTCATATTGCTTCTTATAGTCAATACTCATATCTGTACAGTGTCCCAAATTAATCAACATTAACCAATACTCCCATTGTCTCCAGCACTGTTTGTGCCATCCATCAATCCCTGCTACTTGAAGTCTAGCCCGTTACTGCTCTAGCCCCTGTCACCTCCCCGAGATGCTCCGTTAGCTGGAGTTTGACGACACTGGCTCGATCCCCGCTCCCCCCACCCGACCCCATCGAGCTGGGCAGAATCTGATCCATATTCCATCGATGGGCGGGTGGGACCCACATGTTGTTGGGATCCACACAAGCAGGTTGATGAACCCATCCCAAGCATCCTACCGGTTATAATTATTAAAATGACATTAAACCAACCTTTACGCCCGTCTCCGGTTCCACCGGTTGACCACTGCTCCGTCTCTCCATCCCTGAAGAGACAATGAGTGAATCTGAATAAGTATGTCATGGGGTGGGCTCGCTGTGAGCATTACGAACACGACCATCTCATACAGATTGATCGATAGGTTAAAAAGACGTCAAATTGAAGGATAAATGGACGGGCAGTGATGGACGGGCAGTGATGGACGGGCAGCGATGGACAGCGACGGACGGACAGCGACGGACGGGCAGCGATGGACGGACAGCGATGGACGGACGGTCAGTGATGGACGGACAGTGATGGACGGACAGCGATGGACGGACAGCGATGGACGGACGGTCAGTGATGGAAGGACAGTGATGGACGGACAGTGATGGACGGACGGTCAGTGATGGACGGACAGTCAGTGATGGACAGTCAGTGATGGATGGACAGTGATGGACGGACAGTCAGTGATGGACGGACAGCGATGGACGGACGGTCACTGATGGACGGACGGTCAGTGATGGACGGAAAGTGATGGACGGACAGCGATGGACGGACGGTCAGTGATGGACGGACAGTGATGGACGGACAGTGATGGACGGACGGTCAGTGATGGACGGACAGTCAGTGATGGACAGTCAGTGATGGACGGACAGTGATGGACGGACAGTCAGTGATGGACGGACAGTGATGGACGGACAGTGATGGACAGTGATGGACGGACAGTGATGGACGGACGGTCAGTGATGGACGGACAGTGATGGACGGACAGTGATGGACGGACAGTGATGGACAGTGATGGACGGGCAGTGATGGACGGACAGTGATGGACAGTCAGTGATGGACGGACAGTGATGGACAGTCAGTGATGGACGGACAGTGATGGACGGACGGTCAGTGATGGACGGACAGTGATGGACGGACAGTGATGGACGGACAGTGATGGACGGACGGGCAGTGATGGACGGACAGTGATGGACGGACGGTCAGTGATGGACGGACAGTGATGGACGGACGGTGATGGACGGACGGTCAGTGATGGACGGACAGTGATGGACGGACAGTGATGAACAGTGATGGACGGACAGTGATGGACGGGCAGTGATGGACGGACAGTGATGGACGGACAGTGATGGACGGGCAGTGATGGACAGTGATGGACGGACAGTGATGGACGGACAGTGATGGACAGTGATGGACGGACAGTGATGGACAGTGATGGACGGACAGTGATGGACGGACAGTGATGGACGGACAGTGATGGACAGTGATGGACGGACAGTGATGGACGGACAGTGATGGACAGTGATGGATGGACAGTGATGGACGGACAGTGATGGACGGACAGTGATGGACAGTGATGGACGGACAGTGATGGACGGACAGTGATGGACGGACAGTGATGGACGGACAGTGATGGACGGACAGTGATGGACGGACAGTGATGGACAGTGATGGACGGACAGTGATGGACGGACAGTGATGGACAGTGATGGACGGACAGTGATGGACGGACAGTGATGGACGGACAGTGATGGACAGTGATGGACGGACAGTGATGGACGGACAGTGATGGACGGACAGTGATGGACAGTGATGGACGGACAGTGATGGACGGACAGTGATGGATGGACAGTGATGGACAGTGATGGACAGTCAGTGATGGACGGACAGTGATGGACGGACAGTGATGGACAGTCAGTGATGGACGGACAGTGATGGACAGACAGTGATGGACAGTGATGGACGGACAGTGATGGACGGACAGTGACGGACAGTGATGGACGGACAGTGATGGACGGACAGTGATGGACGGACAGTGATGGACAGTTATGGACGGACAGTGATGGCCGGACACTGATGGACGGGTAGTGATGGACGGACAGTGATGGACGGACAATGATGGACGGGTAGTGATGGACGGACAGTGATGGACGGGTAGTGATAGACGGACAGTGATGGACAGTGATGGACGGACAGTGATGGACGGGTAGTGATGGACGGACAGTGATGGACAGTGATGGACGGACAGTGATGGACGGACAGTGATGGACAGTGATGGACGGACAGTGATGAACGGACAGTGATGGACGGGTAGTGATGGACGGACAGTGATGGACAGTGATGGACGGGTAGTGATGGACGGACAGTGATGGACAGTGATGGACGGACAGTGATAGACGGTCAGTGATGGACGGGTAGTGATGGACGGACAGTGATGGACAGTGATGGACGGACAGTGATGGACGGTCAGTGATGGACGGGTAGTGATGGACGGACAGTGATGGACAGTGATGGACGGGTAGTGATGGACGGACAGTGATGGACAGTGATGGACGGGTAGTGATGGACGGTCAGTGATGGACAGTGATGGACGGACAGTGATGGACGGTCAGTGATGGACAGTGATGGACGGACAGTGATGAACGGACAGTGATGGACGGGTAGTGATGGACGGACAGTGATGGACGGGTAGTGATGGACGGACAGTGATGGACGGGTAGTGATGGACGGACAGTGATGGACGGACAGTGATGGACGGGTAGTGATGGACGGACAGTGATGGACGGGTAGTGATGGACGGGTAGTGATGGACGGACAGTGATGGACAGTGATGGACGGGTAGTGATGGACGGACAGTGATGGACGGGTAGTGATGGACGGACAGTGATGGACGGGTAGTGATGGACGGACAGTGATGGACAGTGATGGACGGGTAGTGATGGACGGACAGTGATGGACCGACAGTGATGGACGGACAGTGATGGACGGGTAGTGATGGACGGACAGTGATGGACAGTGATGGACGGACAGTGATGGACGGACAGTGATGGACGGACAGTGATGGACGGGTAGTGATGGACGGACAGTGATGGACGGGTAGTGATGGACGGGTAGTGATAGACGGGTAGTGATGGACGGACAGTGATGGACAGTGATGGACGGGTAGTGATGGACGGACAGTGATGGACAGTGATGGACGGGTAGTGATGGACGGACAGTGATGGACGGGTAGTGATGGACGGACAGTGATGGACGGACAGTGATGGACGGGTAGTGATGGACGGACAGTGATGGACAGTGATGGACGGACAGTGATGGACAGTGATGGACGGGTAGTGATGGACGGACAGTGATGGACGGGTAGTGATGGACGGACAGTGATGGACAGTGATGGACGGACAGTGATGGACGGACAGTGATGGACGGGTAGTGATAGACGGGTAGTGATGGACGGACAGTGATGGACAGTGATGGACGGACAGTGATGGACAGTGATGGACGGGTAGTGATGGACGGACAGTGATGGACGGGTAGTGATGGACGGACAGTGATGGACAGTGATGGACGGGTAGTGATGGACGGACAGTGATGGACGGACAGTGATGGAAAGTGATGGACGGACAGTGATGGACGGGTAGTGATGGACGGACAGTGATGGACGGACAGTGATGGACAGTGATGGACAGTGATGGATGGACAGTGATGGACGGGTAGTGATGGACGGACAGTGATGGACAGTGATGGACGGACAGTGATGGACGGACAGTGATGGACGGACAGTGATGGACAGTGATGGACGGACAGTGATGGACGGACAGTGATGAACGGACAGTGATGGACGGGTAGTGATGGACGGACAGTGATGGACGGACAGTGATGGACAGTGATGGACGGACAGTGATGGACGGTCAGTGATGGACAGTGATGGACGGACAGTGATGGACGGTCAGTGATGGACAGTGATGGACGGACAGTGATGGACGGACAGTGATGGACAGTGATGGACGGGTAGTGATGGACGGACAGTGATGGACGGGTAGTGATGGACGGACAGTGATGGACGGACGGTCAGTGATGGACGGACAGTGATGGACGGACAGTGACGGACAGTGATGGACGGACAGTGATGGACGGACGGTCAGTGATGGACGGACAGTGATGGACGGACAGTGATGGACAGTGATGGACGGGCAGTGATGGACGGACAGTGATGGACAGTCAGTGATGGACGGACAGTGATCGACAGTCAGTGATGGACGGACAGTGATGGACGGACGGTCAGTGATGGACGGACAGTGATGGACAGTGATGGACGGACAGTGATGGACGGACGGTGATGGACGGACGGGCAGTGATGGACGGACAGTGATGGACGGACGGTCAGTGATGGACGGACAGTGATGGACGGACAGTGATGGACAGTGATGGACGGACAGTGATGGACGGACGGTCAGTGATGGACGGACAGTGATGGACGGACAGTGATGGACAGTGATGGACGGGCAGTGATGGACGGACAGTGATGGACAGTCAATGATGGACGGACAGTGATGGACAGTCAGTGATGGACGGACAGTGATGGACGGACGGTCAGTGATGGACGGACAGTGATGGACGGACAGTGATGGACGGACAGTGATGGACGGACGGGCAGTGATGGACGGACAGTGATGGACGGACAGTGATGGACGGACGGTCAGTGATGGACGGACAGTGATGGACGGACAGTGATGGACGGACGGTCAGTGATGGACGGACAGTGATGGACAGTGATGGACGGACAGTGATAGACGGACAGTGATGGACGGGCAGTGATGGACGGACAGTGATGGACGGACAGTGATGGACGGGCAGTGATGGACAGTGATGGACGGACAGTGATGGACGGACAGTGATGGACAGTGATGGACGGACAGTGATGGACGGGCAGTGATGGACGGACAGTGATGGACGGACAGTGATGGACGGGCAGTGATGGACAGTGATGGACGGACAGTGATGGACGGACAGTGATGGACGGACAGTGATGGACAGTGATGGATGGACAGTGATGGACGGACAGTGATGGACGGACAGTGATGGACAGTGATGGACGGACAGTGATGGACGGACAGTGATGGACGGACAGTGATGGACAGTGATGGACGGACAGTGATGGACGGACAGTGATGGACAGTGATGGACGGACAGTGATGGACAGTGATGGACAGTCAGTGATGGACAGACAGTGATGGACGGACAGTGATGGACAGTGATGGACGGACAGTGATGGACGGACAGTGATGGATGGACAGTGATGAACAGTGATGGACGGACAGTGATGGACGGACAGTGATGGACGGACAGTGATGGACAGTGATGGACGGACAGTGATGGCCGGACAGTGATGGACGGGTAGTGATGGACGGACAGTGATGGACGGACAGTGATGGACGGACAGTGATGGACGGGTAGTGATGGACGGACAGTGATGGACGGGTAGTGATAGACGGACAGTGATGGACAGTGATGGACGGACAGTGATGGACGGACAGTGATGGACGGGTAGTGATGGACGGACAGTGATGGACAGTGATGGACGGACAGTGATGGACGGACAGTGATGGACAGTGATGGACGGACAGTGATGGACGGACAGTGATGAACGGACAGTGATGGACGGGTAGTGATGGACGGACAGTGATGGACAGTGATGGACGGGTAGTGATGGACGGACAGTGATGGACAGTGATGGACGGACAGTGATGGACGGTCAGTGATGGACAGTGATGGACGGACAGTGATGGACGGTCAGTGATGGACAGTGATGGACGGACAGTGATGGACAGTGATGGACGGGTAGTGATGGACGGACAGTGATGGACAGTGATGGACGGGTAGTGATGGACGGTCAGTGATGGACAGTGATGGACGGACAGTGATGGACGGTCAGTGATGGACAGTGATGGACGGACAGTGATGAACGGACAGTGATGGACGGGTAGTGATGGACGGACAGTGATGGACAGTGATGGACGGGTAGTGATGGACGGACAGTGATGGACGGGTAGTGATGGACGGGTAGTGATGGACGGGTAGTGATGGACGGACAGTGATGGACAGTGATGGACGGGTAGTGATGGACGGACAGTGATGGACGGGTAGTGATGGACGGGTAGTGATGGACGGACAGTGATGGACAGTGATGGACAGACAGTGATGGACGGGTAGTGATGGACGGACAGTGATGGACAGTGATGGACGGGTAGTGATGGACGGACAGTGATGGACGGGTAGTGATGGACGGACAGTGATGGACGGACAGTGATGGACGGGTAGTGATGGACGGACAGTGATGGACGGACAGTGATGGACGGGTAGTGATGGACGGGTAGTGATGGACGGACAGTGATGGACGGGTAGTGATGGACGGACAGTGATGGACGGGTAGTGATGGACGGACAGTGATGGACAGTGATGGACAGACAGTGATGGACGGGTAGTGATGGACGGACAGTGATGGACAGTGATGGACGGGTAGTGATGGACGGACAGTGATGGACGGACAGTGATGGACGGACAGTGATGGACGGGTAGTGATGGACGGACAGTGATGGACAGTGATGGACGGACAGTGATGGACGGGTAGTGATGGACGGACAGTGATGGACGGACAGTGATGGACAGTGATGGACGGGTAGTGATGGACGGACAGTGATGGACAGTGATGGACCGGTAGTGATGGACGGACAGTGATGGACGGGTAGTGATGGACGGACAGTGATGGACAGTGATGGACGGGTAGTGATGGACGGACAGTGATGGACGGGTAGTGATGGACGGACAGTGATGGACAGTGATGGACGGACAGTGATGGACGGGTAGTGATGGACGGGTAGTGATGGACGGACAGTGATGGACGGGTAGTGATGGACGGGTCGTGATGGACGGACAGTGATGGACGGACAGTGATGGACAGTGATGGACGGACAGTGATGGACGGGTAGTGATGGACGGACAGTGATGGACAGTGATGGACGGACAGTGATGGACGGGTAGTGATGGACGGACAGTGATGGACGGACAGTGATGGACAGTGATGGACGGGTAGTGATGGACGGAAAGTGATGGACGTACAGTGATGGACGGACAGTGATGGACGGACAGTGATGGACAGTGATGGACGGACAGTGATGGACAGTGATGGACGGACAGTGATGGACGGACAGTGATGGACGGGTAGTGATGGACGGACAGTGATGGACGGACAGTGATGGACAGTGATGGACGGACAGTGATGGACGGGTAGTGATGGACGGACAGTGATGGACAGTGATGGACGGACAGTGATGGACGGTCAGTGATGGACAGTGATGGACGGACAGTGATGGACGGTCAGTGATGGACAGTGATGGACGGACAGTGATGGACGGACAGTGATGGACAGTGATGGACGGGTAGTGATGGACGGACAGTGATGGACAGTGATGGACGGACAGTGATGGACGGGTAGTGATGGACGGACAGTGATGGACGGACAGTGATGGACGGACAGTGACGGACAGTGATGGACGGACAGTGATGGACGGACGGACAGTGATGGACGGACAGTGATGGACGGACACTGATGGACAGTGATGGACGGGCAGTGATGGACGGACAGTGATGGACAGTCAGTGATGGACGGACAGTGATGGACAGTCAGTGATGGACGGACAGTGATGGATGGACGGTCAGTGATGGACGGACAGTGATGGACAGTGATGGACGGACAGTGATGGACGGACAGTGATGGACGGACGGTGATGGACGGACGGTGATGGACGGACGGGCAGTGATGGACGGACAGTGATGGACAGTGATGGACAGACAGTGATGGACGGGTAGTGATGGACGGACAGTGATGGACAGTGATGGACGGGTAGTGATGGACGGACAGTGATGGACGGGTAGTGATGGACGGACAGTGATGGACGGACAGTGATGGACGGGTAGTGATGGACGGACAGTGATGGACGGACAGTGATGGACGGGTAGTGATGGACGGGTAGTGATGGACGGACAGTGATGGACGGGTAGTGATGGACGGACAGTGATGGACGGGTAGTGATGGACGGACAGTGATGGACAGTGATGGACAGACAGTGATGGACGGGTAGTGATGGACGGACAGTGATGGACAGTGATGGACGGGTAGTGATGGACGGACAGTGATGGACGGACAGTGATGGACGGACAGTGATGGACGGGTAGTGATGGACGGACAGTGATGGACAGTGATGGACGGACAGTGATGGACGGGTAGTGATGGACGGACAGTGATGGACGGACAGTGATGGACAGTGATGGACGGGTAGTGATGGACGGACAGTGATGGACAGTGATGGACCGGTAGTGATGGACGGACAGTGATGGACGGGTAGTGATGGACGGACAGTGATGGACAGTGATGGACGGGTAGTGATGGACGGACAGTGATGGACGGGTAGTGATGGACGGACAGTGATGGACAGTGATGGACGGACAGTGATGGACGGGTAGTGATGGACGGGTAGTGATGGACGGACAGTGATGGACGGGTAGTGATGGACGGGTCGTGATGGACGGACAGTGATGGACGGACAGTGATGGACAGTGATGGACGGACAGTGATGGACGGGTAGTGATGGACGGACAGTGATGGACAGTGATGGACGGACAGTGATGGACGGGTAGTGATGGACGGACAGTGATGGACGGACAGTGATGGACAGTGATGGACAGTGATGGACGGGTAGTGATGGACGGGTAGTGATGGACGGAAAGTGATGGACGGACAGTGATGGACGGACAGTGATGGACGGACAGTGATGGACAGTGATGGACGGACAGTGATGGACGGACAGTGATGGACGGACAGTGATGGACGGGTAGTGATGGACGGACAGTGATGGACGGACAGTGATGGACAGTGATGGACGGACAGTGATGGACGGGTAGTGATGGACGGACAGTGATGGACAGTGATGGACGGACAGTGATGGACGGTCAGTGATGGACAGTGATGGACGGACAGTGATGGACGGTCAGTGATGGACAGTGATGGACGGACAGTGATGGACGGACAGTGATGGACAGTGATGGATGGGTAGTGATGGACGGACAGTGATGGACAGTGATGGACGGACAGTGATGGACGGGTAGTGATGGACGGACAGTGATGGACGGACAGTGATGGACGGACAGTGACGGACAGTGATGGACGGACAGTGATGGACGGACGGACAGTGATGGACGGACAGTGATGGACGGACAGTGATGGACAGTGATGGACGGGCAGTGATGGACGGACAGTGATGGACAGTCAGTGATGGACGGACAGTGATGGACAGTCAGTGATGGACGGACAGTGATGGACGGACGGTCAGTGATGGACGGACAGTGATGGACAGTGATGGACGGACAGTGATGGACGGACGGTGATGGACGGACGGGCAGTGATGGACGGACAGTGATGGACGGACGGTCAGTGATGGACGGACAGTGATGGACGGACAGTGATGGACAGTGATGGACGGACAGTGATGGACGGACGGTCAGTGATGGACGGACAGTGATGGACGGACAGTGATGGACAGTGATGGACGGGCAGTGATGGACGGACAGTGATGGACAGTCGATGATGGACGGACAGTGATGGACAGTCAGTGATGGACGGACAGTGATGGACGGACGGTCAGTGATGGACGGACAGTGATGGACGGACAGTGATGGACGGACAGTGATGGACGGACGGGCAGTGATGGACGGACAGTGATGGACGGACAGTGATGGACGGACGGTCAGTGAAGGACGGACAGTGATGGACGGACAGTGATGGACGGACAGTGATGGACAGTGATGGACGGACAGTGATAGACGGACAGTGATGGACGGGCAGTGATGGACGGACAGTGATGGACGGACAGTGATGGACGGGCAGTGATGGACAGTGATGGACGGACAGTGATGGACGGACAGTGATGGACAGTGATGGACGGACAGTGATGGACGGACAGTGATGGACAGTGATGGACGGACAGTGATGGACGGACAGTGATGGACAGTGATGGACGGACAGTGATGGACGGACAGTGATGGACGGACAGTGATGGACGGACAGTGATGGACAGTGATGGACGGACAGTGATGGACGGACAGTGATGGACAGTGATGGACGGACAGTGATGGACGGACAGTGATGGACGGACAGTGATGGACGGTGATGGACGGACAGTGATGGACGGACAGTGATGGACAGTGATGGACGGACAGTGATGGACGAATAGTGATGGACGGACAGTGATGGACAGTGATGGACAGTCAGTGATGGACAGTCAGTGATGGACGGACAGTGATGGACAGTGATGGATGGACAGTGATGGACGGACAGTGATGGACGGTCAGTGATGGACGGACAGTGATGGACAGTGATGGACGGACAGTGATGGACGGACAGTGATGGACGGACAGTGATGGACAGTGATGGACGGACAGTGATGGACAGTGATGGACGGACAGTGATGGACGGACAGTGATGGACAGTGATGGACAGTCAGTGATGGACGGACAGTGATGGACGGACAGTGATGGACAGTGATGGACAGTCAGTGATGGACGGACAGTGATGGACAGTGATGGACGGACAGTGATGGATGGACAGTGATGGACGGACAGTGATGGACGGACAGTGATGGACAGTGATGGACGGACAGTGATGGACGGACAGTGATGGACGGACAGTGATGGACGGGTAGTGATGGACGGGTAGTGATGGACGGACAGTGATGGACGGGTAGTGATGGACGGACAGTGATGGACGGACAGTGATGGACAGTGATGGACGGACAGTGATGGACAGTGATGGACGGACAGTGATGGACTGACAGTGATGAACGGACAGTGATGGACGGGTAGTGATGGACGGACAGTGATGGACAGTGATGGACGGGTAGTGATGGACGGACAGTGATGGACAGTGATGGACGGACAGTGATGGACGGTCAGTGATGGACAGTGATGGACGGACAGTGATGGACCGTCAGTGATGGACAGTGATGGACGGGTAGTGATGGACGGGTAGTGATGGACGGACAGTGATGGACAGTGATGGACGGGTAGTGATGGACGGTCAGTGATGGACAGTGATGGACGGTCAGTGATGGACAGTGATGGACGGACAGTGATGAACGGACAGTGATGGACGGGTAGTGATGGACGGACAGTGATGGACAGTGATGGACGGGTAGTGATGGACGGACAGTGATGGACGGGTAGTGATGGACGGGTAGTGATGGACGGACAGTGATGGACGGACAGTGATGGACAGTGATGGACGGACAGTGATGGACAGTGATGGACGGACAGTGATGGACGGACAGTGATGGACGGACAGTGATGGACGGACAGTGATGGACAGTGATGGACGGACAGTGATGGACGGACAGTGATGGACGGACAGTGATGGACAGTGATGGACGGACAGTGATGGACGGACAGTGATGGACAGTGATGGACGGACAGTGATGGACGGACAGTGATGGACGGACAGTGATGGACGGTGATGGACGGACAGTGATGGACGGACAGTGATGGACAGTGATGGACGGACAGTGATGGACGAATAGTGATGGACGGACAGTGATGGACAGTGATGGACAGTCAGTGATGGACAGTCAGTGATGGACGGACAGTGATGGACAGTGATGGATGGACAGTGATGGACGGACAGTGATGGACGGTCAGTGATGGACGGACAGTGATGGACGGACAGTGATGGACAGTGATGGACGGACAGTGATGGACGGACAGTGATGGACGGACAGTGATGGACAGTGATGGACGGACAGTGATGGACGGACAGTGATGGACAGTCAGTGATGGACGGACAGTGATGGACGGACAGTGATGGACAGTGATGGACAGTCAGTGATGGACGGACAGTGATGGACAGTGATGGACGGACAGTGATGGACGGACAGTGATGGACGGACAGTGATGGACGGACAGTGATGGACAGTGATGGACGGACAGTGATGGACGGACAGTGATGAACGGGTAGTGATGGACGGGTAGTGATGGACGGACAGTGATGGACGGGTAGTGATGGACGGACAGTGATGGACGGGTAGTGATGGACGGACAGTGATGGACAGTGATGGACGGACAGTGATGGACGGACAGTGATGGACAGTGATGGACGGACAGTGATGGACTGACAGTGATGAACGGACAGTGATGGACGGGTAGTGATGGACGGACAGTGATGGACAGTGATGGACGGGTAGTGATGGACGGACAGTGATGGACAGTGATGGACGGACAGTGATGGACGGTCAGTGATGGACAGTGATGGACGGACAGTGATGGACCGTCAGTGATGGACAGTGATGGACGGGTAGTGATGGACGGGTAGTGATGGACGGACAGTGATGGACAGTGATGGACGGGCAGTGATGGACGGTCAGTGATGGACAGTGATGGACGGACAGTGATGAACGGACAGTGATGGACGGGTAGTGATGGACGGACAGTGATGGACGGTGATGGACGGGTAGTGATGGACGGACAGTGATGGACGGGTAGTGATGGACGGGTAGTGATGGACGGACAGTGATGGACAGTGATGGACGGACAGTGATGGACAGTGATGGACGGACAGTGATGGACAGTGATGGACGGGTAGTGATGGACGGACAGTGATGGACGGGTAGTGATGGACGGGTAGTGATGGACGGACAGTGATGGACAGTGATGGACGGGTCGTGATGGACGGAAAGTGATGGACGGGTAGTGATGGACGGACAGTGATGGACGGGTAGTGATGGACGGACAGTGATGGACGGGTAGTGATGGACGGACAGTGATGGACAGTGATGGACGGGTAGTGATGGACGGACAGTGATGGACGGACAGTGATGGACGGGTCGTGATGGACGGACAGTGATGGACGGACAGTGATGGACAGTGATGGACGGACAGTGATGGACGGACAGTGATGGACAGTGATGGACGGGTAGTGATGGACGGACAGTGATGGACGGACAGTGATGGACAGTGATGGACGGGTAGTGATGGACGGGTAGTGATGGACGGACAGTGATGGACGGACAGTGATGGACAGTGATGGACGGGTAGTGATGGACGGACAGTGATGGACAGTGATGGACGGGTAGTGATCGACGGACAGTGATGGACGGACAGTGATGGACGGACAGTGATGGACGGGTAGTGATGGACGGACAGTGATGGACAGTGATGGACGGGTAGTGATGGACGGACAGTGATGGACGGGTAGTGATGGACGGGTAGTGATGGACGGACAGTGATGGACAGTGATGGACGGACAGTGATGGACAGTGATGGACGGGTAGTGATGGACGGACAGTGATGGACGGGTAGTGATGGACGGACAGTGATGGACAGTGATGGACGGACAGTGATGGACGGGTCGTGATGGACGGGTAGTGATGGACGGACAGTGATGGACGGGTAGTGATGGACGGGTAGTGATGGACGGACAGTGATGGACGGGTAGTGATGGACGGGTAGTGATGGACGGACAGTGATGGACAGTGATGGACGGACAGTGATGGACGGACAGTGATGGACAGTGATGGACAGTGATGGACGGACAGTGATGGACGGGTAGTGATGGACGGACAGTGATGGACAGTGATGGACGGACAGTGATGGACGGGTAGTGATGGACGGACAGTGATGGACAGTGATGGACGGACAGTGATGGACGGACAGTGATGGACAGTGATGGACGGACAGTGATGGACGGACAGTGATGGACGGACAGTGATGGACGGACAGTGATGGACGGACAGTGATGGACAGTGATGGACGGACAGTGATGGACGGGTAGTGATGGACGGACAGTGATGGACAGTGATGGACGGACAGTGATGGACGGTCAGTGATGGACAGTGATGGACGGACAGTGATGGACGGTCAGTGATGGACAGTGATGGACGGACAGTGATGGACAGTGATGGACGGGTAGTGATGGACGGACAGTGATGGACAGTGATGGACGGACAGTGATGGACGGGTAGTGATGGACGGACAGTGATGGACGGACAGTGATGGACAGTGATGGACGGACAGTGATGGACGGACAGTGATGGACGGACAGTGATGGACAGTGATGGACGGACAGTGATGGACGGGTAGTGATGGACGGACAGTGATGGACAGTGATGGACGGACAGTGATGGACGGGTAGTGATGGACGGACAGTGATGGACAGTGATGGACGGACAGTGATGGACGGACAGTGATGGACGGACAGTGATGGACAGTGATGGACGTACAGTGATGGAGGGACAGTGATGGACAGTGATGGACGGACAGTGATGGACGGACAGTGATGGACAGTCAGTGATGGACGGACAGTGATGGACAGTCAGTGATGGACGGACAGTGATGGACGGACAGTGATGGACAGTGATGGACGGACAGTGATGGACGGACAGTGATGGACGGACAGTGATGGACAGTGATGGACGGACAGTGATGGACGGACAGTGATGGACGGACAGTGATGGACGGACAGTGATGGACGGGTAGTGATGGACGGACAGTGATGGACAGTGATGGACGGACAGTGATGGACGGACAGTGATGGACGGGTAGTGATGGACGGACAGTGATGGACAGTGATGGACGGACAGTGATGGACGGACAGTGATGGACGGACAGTGATGGACGGACAGTGATGAACGGACAGTGATGGACGGGTAGTGATGGACGGACAGTGATGGACAGTGATGGACGGGTAGTGATGGACGGACAGTGATGGACAGTGATGGACGGACAGTGATGGACGGTCAGTGATGGACAGTGATGGACGGTCAGTGATGGACAGTGATGGACGGACAGTGATGGACAGTGATGGACAGGTAGTGATGGACGGACAGTGATGGACAGTGATGGACGGGTAGTGATGGACGGTCAGTGATGGACAGTGATGGACGGACAGTGATGGACGGTCAGTGATGGACAGTGATGGACGGACAGTGATGGACGGGTAGTGATGGACGGACAGTGATGGACAGTGATGGACGGGTAGTGATGGACGGACAGTGATGGACGGGTAGTGATGGACGGGTAGTGATGGACGGACAGTGATGGACAGTGATGGACGGACAGTGATGGACAGTGATGGACGGGTAGTGATGGACGGACAGTGATGGACAGTGATGGACGGGTAGTGATGGACGGACAGTGATGGACGGGTAGTGATGAACGGGTAGTGATGGACGGGTAGTGATGGACGGACAGTGATGGACAGTGATGGACGGGTAGTGATGGACGGACAGTGATGGACGGGTAGTGATGGACGGACAGTGATGGACGGGTAGTGATGGACGGACAGTGATGGACGGACAGTGATGGACGGACAGTGATGGACGGGTAGTGATGGACGGACAGTGATGGACAGTGATGGACGGACAGTGATGGACGGGTAGTGATGGACGGACAGTGATGGACAGTGATGGACAGTGATGGACGGACAGTGATGGACGGACAGTGATGGACAGTGATGGACGGACAGTGATGGACGGACAGTGATGGACGGACAGTGATGGACGGACAGTGATGGACACTGATGGACGGACAGTGATGGACGGGTAGTGATGGACGGACAGTGATGGACAGTGATGGACGGACAGTGATGGACGGTCAGTGATGGACAGTGATGGACGGACAGTGATGGACGGTCAGTGATGGAAAGTGATGGACGGACAGTGATGGACAGTGATGGACGGGTAGTGATGGACGGACAGTGATGGACAGTGATGGACGGACAGTGATGGACGGACAGTGATGGACGGGTAGTGATGGACGGACAGTGATGGACGGACAGTGATGGACGGGTAGTGATGGACGGACAGTGATGGACGGACAGTGATGGACGGACAGTGATGGACGGGTAGTGATGGACGGACAGTGATGGACAGTGATGGACGGACAGTGATGGACGGACAGTGATGGACGTACAGTGATGGACGGACAGTGATGGACAGTGATGGACGGACAGTGATGGACGGACAGTGATGGACAGTCAGTGATGGACGGACAGTGATGGACAGTCAGTGATGGACGGACAGTGATGGACGGACAGTGATGGACAGTGATGGACGGACAGTGATGGACGGACAGTGATGGACAGTGATGGACGGACAGTGATGGACGGACAGTGATGGACAGTGATGGACGGACAGTGATGGACGGACAGTGATGGACGGACAGTGATGGACGGACAGTGATGGACGGGTAGTGATGGACGGACAGTGATGGACGGGTAGTGATGGACGGACAGTGATGGACAGTGATGGACGGACAGTGATGGACGGACAGTGATGGACGGACAGTGATGGACGGACAGTGATGGACAGTGATGGACGGACAGTGATGGACGGACAGTGATGGACGGTGATGGACGGACAGTGATGAACGGACAGTGATGGACGGGTAGTGATGGACGGACAGTGATGGACAGTGATGGACGGGTAGTGATGGACGGACAGTGATGGACAGTGATGGACGGACAGTGATGGACGGTCAGTGATGGACAGTGATGGACGGTCAGTGATGGACAGTGATGGACGGACAGTGATGGACAGTGATGGACGGGTAGTGATGGACGGACAGTGATGGACAGTGATGGACGGGTAGTGATGGACGGTCAGTGATGGACAGTGATGGACGGACAGTGATGGACGGTCAGTGATGGACAGTGATGGACGGACAGTGATGGACGGGTAGTGATGGACGGACAGTGATGGACGGGTAGTGATGGACGGACAGTGATGGACGGGTAGTGATGGACGGGTAGTGATGGACGGACAGTGATGGACAGTGATGGACGGACAGTGATCGACAGTGATGGACGGGTAGTGATGGACGGACAGTGATGGACGGGTAGTGATGGCCGGACAGTGATGGACAGTGATGGACGGGTAGTGATGGACGGACAGTGATGGACGGGTAGTGATGGACGGGTAGTGATGGACGGGTAGTGATGGACGGACAGTGATGGACAGTGATGGACGGGTAGTGATGGACGGACAGTGATGGACGGGTAGTGATGGACGGACAGTGATGGACGGGTAGTGATGGACGGACAGTGATGGACGGACAGTGATGGACGGACAGTGATGGACGGGTAGTGATGGACGGACAGTGATGGACAGTGATGGACGGACAGTGATGGACGGGTAGTGATGGACGGACAGTGATGGACGGACAGTGATGGACGGGTAGTGATGGACGGGTAGTGATGGACGGACAGTGATGGACAGTGATGGACGGGTAGTGATGGACGGACAGTGATGGACGGGTAGTGATGGACGGACAGTGATGGACGGGTAGTGATGGACAGGTAGTGATGGACGGACAGTGATGGACAGTGATGGACGGACAGTGATGGACAGTGATGGACGGGTAGTGATGGACGGACAGTGATGGACGGGTAGTGATGGACGGACAGTGATGGACAGGTAGTGATGGACGGGTAGTGATGGACGGGTAGTGATGGACGGACAGTGATGGACGGACAGTGATGGACGGGTAGTGATGGACGGACAGTGATGGACAGTGATGGACGGACAGTGATGGACGGGTAGTGATGGACGGACAGTGATGGACAGTGATGGACGGACAGTGATGGACGGGTAGTGATGGACGGACGGTGATGGACGGACAGTGATGGACAGTGATGGACGGGTAGTGATGGACGGACAGTGATGGACGGACAGTGATTGACAGTGATGGATGGACAGTGATGGATGGACAGTGATGGACGGGTAGTGATGGACGGACAGTGATGGACGGTCAGTGATGGACAGTGATGGACGGACAGTGATGAACGGACAGTGATGGACGGGTAGTGATGGACGGACAGTGATGGACAGTGATGGACGGGTAGTGATGGACGGACAGTGATGGATGGACAGTGATGGACGGGTAGTGATGGACGGACAGTGATGGACAGTGATGGACGGGTAGTGATGGACGGACAGTGATGGACGGGTAGTGATGGACGGGTAGTGATGGACGGACAGTGATGGACAGTGATGGACGGGTAGTGATGGACGGACAGTGATGGACGGACAGTGATGGACGGGTCGTGATGGACGGACAGTGATGGACGGGTAGTGATGGACGGACAGTGATGGACGGGTAGTGATGGACGGACAGTGATGGACGGACAGTGATGGACGGACAGTGATGGACAGTGATGGACGGACAGTGATGGATGGACAGTGATGGACAGTGATGGACGGGTAGTGATGGACGGGTAGTGATGGACGGACAGTGATGGACGGACAGTGATGGACAGTGATGGACGGGTAGTGATGGACGGGTAGTGATGGACGGACAGTGATGGACGGACAGTGATGGACAGTGATGGACGGACAGTGATGGACGGGTAGTGATGGACGGACAGTGATGGACGGGTCGTGATGGACGGACAGTGATGGACAGTGATGGACGGGTAGTGATGGACGGACAGTGATGGACAGTGATGGACAGACAGTGATGGACGGGTAGTGATGGACGGACAGTGATGGACGGACAGTGATGGACGGTCAGTGATGGACGGACAGTGATGGACGGTCAGTGATGGACAGTGATGGACGGACAGTGATGGACGGACAGTGATGGACAGTGATGGACGGGTAGTGATGGACGGACAGTGATGGACAGTGATGGACGGACAGTGATGGACGGACAGTGATGGACGGACAGTGATGGACAGTGATGGACGGACAGTGATGGACGGACAGTGATGGACGGGTAGTGATGGACGGACAGTGATGGACGGGTAGTGATGGACGGGTAGTGATGGACGGACAGTGATGGACGGACAGTGATGGACGGACAGTGAGGGACAGTGATGGACGGACAGTGATGGACGGACAGTGAGGGACAGTGATGGACGGACAGTGATGGACGGGTAGTGATGGACGGACAGTGATGGACAGTGATGGACGGACAGTGATGGACGGTCAGTGATGGACGGACAGTGATGGACAGTGATGGACGGGTAGTGATGGACGGACAGTGATGGACGGACAGTGATGGACGGACAGTGATGGACAGTGATGGACGGACAGTGATGGACGGACAGTGATGGACGGACAGTGATGGACGGACAGTGATGGACGGGTAGTGATGGACGGACAGTGATGGACGGACAGTGATGGACGGACAGTGATGGACGGACAGTGATGGACGGGTAGTGATGGACGGACAGTGATGGACAGTGATGGACGGACAGTGATGGACGGTCAGTGATGGACGGACAGTGATGGACGGTCAGTGATGGACAGTGATGGATGGACAGTGATGGACGGACAGTGATGGACGGGTAGTGATGGACGGACAGTGATGGACAGTGATGGACGGACAGTGATGGACGGACAGTGATGGACGGACAGTGATGGACAGTGATGGACGGGTAGTGATGGACGGACAGTGATGGACGGACAGTGATGGACGGACAGTGATGGACAGTGATGGACGGACAGTGATGGACGGGTAGTGATGGACGGACAGTGATGGACGGACAGTGATGGACAGTGATGGACGGACAGTGATGGACGGGTAGTGATGGACGGACAGTGATGGACGGACAGTGATGGACGGACAGTGATGGACGGGTATGTATTAATAGATGCGGAAGGAGTGAGGTTGAATGCTGTGTGTGTATACTGGCTGTGTGAGTGTACAGGCTGTGGGAGTGCACTGACTGTGTGTGTGTATAGGATGTGTGAGTGTACTGGCTGTGTGTGTGTACTGGCTGTGTGTGTATAGGATGTGTGTGTGTACTGGCTGTGTGTGTATAGGATGTGTGAGTGTACTGGCTGTGTGTGTATACTGGCTGTGTGTGTATACTGGCTGTGTGTGTGTACTGGCTGTGTGTGTGTACTGGCTGTGTGTGTATAGGATGTGTGAGTGTACAGGATGTGTGAGTGTACTGGCTGTGTGTGTATAGGATGTGTGAGTGTACAGGCTGTGTGTGTGTACTGGCTGTGTGTGAGTGTACAGGCTGTGTGTGTGTACTGGCTGTGTGTGTATAGGATGTGTGAGTGTACAGGCTGTGTGTGTGTACTGGCTGTGTTTGAGTGTACAGGCTGTGTGTGTGTACTGGCTGTGTGTGAGTGTACAGGCTGTGTGTGTGTACTGGCTGTGTGTGAGTGTACAGGCTGTGTGTGTGTACTGGCTGTGTGTGTACTGGCTGTGTGAGTGTACAGGCTGTGTGTGTGTACTGGCTGTGTGTGAGTGTACTGGCTGTGTGTGTGTACTGGCTGTGTGTGAGTGTACAGGCTGTGTGTGTGTACTGGCTGTGTGTGTGTACTGGCTGTGTGTGAGTGTACTGGCTGTGTGTGTGTACTGGCTGTGTGTGTGTACTGGCTGTGTGTGAGTGTACTGGCTGTGTGTGTGTACTGGCTGTGTGTGTGTACTGGCTGTGTGTGAGTGTACAGGCTGTGTGTGTGTACTGGCTGTGTGTGAGTGTACAGGCTGTGTGTGTGTACTGGCTGTGTGTGAGTGTACAGGCTGTGTGTGTGTACTGGCTGTGTGTGAGTGTACAGGCTGTGTGTGTGTACTGGCTGTGTGTATATGAATTTAGTTTCTGTCACAATGTATGATGTGCGTTTAATATAATAGGAATAAATGTCCTGTGACTTTGCCCACGGAAAGTCAAGTCAATGTAAATGTCCCTCCTTGGATTAGTGATGTTGTAGGAAGGGGTGTGGGGATCTGGGGCTAATGAAGTTCCATCTCGAGGTAGAGGTGTGCGGCTGCAGGCCTGACTGTCACATAGGGGCACACACAAGGTCAAACCAGGAGTGTGCAACACACGTAGCAAAATTAACAACTTATAGATTTCACGCCTGGCAATTGAGAACGGTTCGTTATTTGTTCAGTGCAGACAGTAAGGAGCTGCTCACCGGTGTAAAGGTAGTTGATGTTTCCATAAACTGGATTGTCCTCAACTTCTTTGGACTTGAAGCTAAAACTGAGGCAGATTAATGATAACGTCAGGTGACAGGTTAAAGACTGTCAGTGTGTTAGACAGAAACCACCAACAGCTGAGTTCAAATCATACATAGTCACATCTGTAGGCAGTGGTTTAAAAGCACAAGACGCCCTGGAGTGAGAAAATATCACACAACCGTCGATCCCACTGCTCCCACACCCCCTGTCACAGACTCTCCCCACCCATTTAATCTCCCCCCACACCCCCTGTACACTCTCCCCATCACAGACTCTCCCCACCCATTTAATCTCCCCCCACACCCCCTGTACACTCTCCCCATCACAGACTCTCCCCACCCATTTAATCTCCCCCACACCCCCTGTACACTCTCCCCATCACAGACTCTCCCCACCCATTTAATCTCCTCCCACACCCCCTGTACACTCTCCCCATCACAGACTCTCCCCACCCATTTAATCTCCCCCACACCCCCTGTACACTCTCCCCATCACAGACTCTCCCCACCCATTTAATCTCCCCCACACCCCCTGTACACTCTCCCCATCACAGACTCTCCCCACCCATTTAATCTCCCCCCACACCCCCTGTACACTCTCCCCATCACAGACTCTCCCCACCCATTTAATCTCCCCCACACCCCCTGTACACTCTCCCCATCACAGACTCTCCCCACCCATTTAATCTCCCCCACACCCCCTGTACACTCTCCCCATCACAGACTCTCCCCACCCATTTAATCTCCCCCACACCCCCTGTACACTCTCCCCTATCACAGACTCTCCCCACCCATTTAATCTCCCCCCACACCCCCTGTACACTCTCCCCATCACAGACTCTCCCCACCCATTTAATCTCCCCCACACCCCCTGTACACTCTCCCCATCACAGACTCTCCCCACCCATTTAATCTCCCCCACACCCCCTGTACACTCTCCCCATCACAGACTCTCCCCACCCATTTAATCTCCCCCCACACCCCCTGTACGTTCTCCCCTATCATGGACTCTCCCCACCCTGAGGTTAAATTCTGTATCAATAATCCCTGATCTCTAAAGATAATCATGTGAAACTCCAGTGTATTCCCCCATCCTCACGCTGCCTTCCCACCATCTACTAGACCACCAGTCCCATTCCAAACAGATCTCTGACCAGCCCCTTTCAGGACGAGTTCCCCCACACGATATCAGCTGCTTTTGTTGCCCGTTTTTTCCGTGCATCCTATTCTTGTGATTTCTAACCAGGTTTGACGCTGACTAATGTTAACCAGTGTCCTCTACTTCTTTGCTAATGGTCAAACTGCCCGCTCCCACCTAGAGCGGCTCTGCCCCCCTTCCTTTCACTCGCAATAATAGACCTCCTGTGGCATTGCTCACAGGTAGCCGGGATCACGAAGACGTCGGGATCTCTGAACGGCACGAGGCAGAAGCAAAACTTTTAACTGTAGCCTTGGATCGTGTCTCCCCGCTCAGTGATTTCGTGACCGTAGCACTGCGAGTCTAAAGTAGTGCAAACGGACAAGGCTGGAGTGTCTGTAAAAGGCTTTGGAAGCTAATGCAGCATGAACGAGAAATGGCCCCCGTGCACGTCAAGGTATTCTGCAGCGAGTGACTCACCTCCTGACTCCCCAAAGCCTTTCCACCATCTACAAGGCACAAGTCAGGAGTGTGATGGAATACTCTCCACTTGCCTGGATGAGTGCAGCTCCAACAACACTCAAGAAGCTCGACACCATCCAGGACAAAGCAGCCCGCTTGATTGGCACCCCATCCACCACCCTAAACATTCACTCCCTTCACCACCGGCGCACCGTGGCTGCAGTGTGTACCATCCACAGGATGCACTGCAGCAACTCGCCAAGGCTTCTTCGACAGCACCTCCCAAACCCGCGACCTCTACCACCTAGAAGGACAAGGGCAGCAGGCACATGGGAACAACACCACCTGCACGTTCCCCTCCAAATCACACACCATCCCGACTTGGAAATATATCGCCGTTCCTTCATCGTCGCTGGGTCAAAATCCTGGAACTCCCTCCCTAACATCACTGTGGGAGAACCTTCACCACATGGACTGCAGCGGTTCAAGAAGGCGGCTCACCACCACCTTCTCAAGGGGCAACCAGGGACGGGCGATAAATGCCGGCCTTACCTGCGATGCCCACATCCCAAGAATAAATTTTTAAAAAGCCCCCTCCTTCCCCAGACCGCGTAGAAGGCACGAGTTTCATCACAGCGTGACAAATCCTGCAAAGCTCCTGCCCCACCTACATGAATAAGAACCTGCAGGCAGGTCGTAGTCAGTGAGCTACAGTGAACAGCAGGGTGAGGGGCTGAGAAGGAATGAGGGAGACAGGCCAGGTTGGAAAGCATGGGAGGGGAGTAAGGAACACCTCTGGCCTGAGAGATATCACACCCACTCTGCAATCCTCAGCATTTTCTGATGCAGCAAATCACTTGGCCTCGCCCTGTGTAATCTACCCCATGCATTTCATTCCCTGAGAGGCTTCTACATAAGTGCACCCTGACCCCAGCAAATGGTCAGGAAGTTAGAACAGTAACCAGCATTTCAAACGGTACAACTTAAATGCTGCAAATGCCTCTATTATTTTTCAAATGTTGCTTTACCTCCTTCGGAAACGGGGTAGGAACTTGCTTGAGTTATCTGGAAGAAAGAAACACATTATTGGCCGATAAACGATTCTGGCGCCTGCCCGGTTTGCATGCAGCATTATTGCTACTTCTGCTTTCGAACGCCGACGCTCGGTGCTTGAAGGCAGTGTCCCCTTTCCCCCTCTGCCTGTGTATTTTCAATAGGCTGCGATTTTGTCGGTCCCCACGACCTGCCTGGGCGTCTGTAGTTTTGTACAACGGGAGATTTTTGGTGCAAGTCACTGTCGTGAAACCCTGGAGGTGGGGTTCAGTCTGAGGCTTCAGCGTCGCTCTGGTCTAGCTCTCTAGCTCTGGAGCGGAGTGACTTCTGACGCCCTGGTGGGAGTAGGATCACTCCACCTGGGTTTGACACTATTGTCGGGGGGTGGGAGGGGAAATGATATAGCCCCAAGGTCGTGTCATTCTAGGTTTAAATACGGGGCCCCCCTCCCTCCTCTTGGAACTTCCTGGTCACTTTTCAAACGCACCCAGAGTTGGTTTCAAAGTTTGGGGAGCCCACCCACTCTCTGAAAACAGTTGAGCAGCAGGGGTGGAAGCTCTGGGCCCACGTGTAAACACACAGGCACAGAATCCTTTCATGGGCAAGACACTTTGAATCGGAGCCTGGCAGCGTACAGCAGTCAGCCGACTTAGACCAGGGGCTGCGGTATAAACTGAGCCTTCACTCTGCTACACGCAGGTAAACCCTACTACCCCGCACTGTGACTTTCTGTTTGTAAGAAAGAACTTGCATTTCTACAGCGCCTTTCACCACCTCAGGACGTCCCAAAGCGCTTTACAGCCAATGAAGTACTGTTTAAGTGCAGTCACTGTCGTAATGTAGGAAACGCGGCAGCCGATTTGCGCACAGCAAGATCCCACAAACAGCAATGGGTCTTTTACGTCCACTTTCTGAACTCAGAGGCGAGAGCGCTACCAACTGGGTCACAGCTGGTAGCGGGAGGCTTCCCGCTGTCTGTTCGGCCAGAACCACCATTGGCCGGCTGAGTGGGAATTGTACAAGATCCCAGTGATGGCTCCAACCCTCCGGGTCCCGTTTATGAGTCAAAGAGACCCCACTTAACCCTCCTCCCCCAGGGTATCTCTGAACCAGATGGGCTTGCAAGCCCTCCGCGGACCAGTTACCTTTTCTGTAACTCCGGGCGCAGCAGAGAATATTGCACGAGAGGGAGAGGAACAGCAGGAATCCAGTAGCCCCGCAGATGACCCACATGAAGGAACTGCAGCACAGATCCTCAAATCCTACAACGTCAACACAGGTTAAAAAATTAGATAGGCACAGAGGAGATCACCCCTCGGCATCCAAAAGATCTTACAGTTCCACCCCAGGGTTTTTTTTCCCCTCCATTTCTCCAAGTATGCATAGTTTTTTTGCACAAGAAATTTCCTGCTATCACTTCTGAATTCATTTTTGGCCAGTTTGCCCCTGTGCTCCCCTTGTCCTGTCACAGCCTGGTTTGAATCTCTGGAGGTTGCCCCCCCCCCCATCCTTCTCATTCACCTCCTATCAATACAGTGGGTTACTTTGACTGGTGCGAGTAATATTGGTGCCACATAAGTGCCAGGCAATGACCATCTCCAACAAGAAAGGGTCTACCCATCTCCTCTTGACATTCAACGGCATTACCATCGCCGAGTCCCCCGCCATCAACATCCTGGAGGTCACCATTGACCAGAAACTCAACTGGACCAGCCATATAAATAATGTGGCTACGAGAGCAGGTCATCAACATCCTGGAGGTCACCATTGACCAGAAACTCAACTGGACCAGCCATATAAATAATGTGACTACGAGAGCAGGTCATCAACATCCTGGAGGTCACCATTGACCAGAAACTCAACTGGACCAGCCATATAAATAATGTGGCTACAAGAGCAGGTCAGAGGCTGGGTATTCTGCGGAGAGTGACCCACCTCCTGACTCCCCAAAGCCTTTCCACCATCGACACGGCACAAGTCAGGAGTGTGATGGAATACTCTCCACTTGCCTGGATGAGTGCAGCTCCAGCAACACTCAAGACGCTCGACACCATCCAGGACAAAGCAGCCCGCTTGATTGGCACCCCATCCACCACCCTAAACATTCACTCCCTTCACCACCGGCGCACCGTGGCTGCAGTGTATACCATCCACAGGATGCACTGCAGCAACTCGCCAAGGCTTCTTCAACAGCACCTCCCAAACCCGCGACCTCTACCACCTAGGAGAGCCCAAGTTTCTCCAGATTTCCCTCATAACTCAGACCCTCTGACGCTTCTGCAACTTCAGCTTTTCCACTCAAAGACATGAAACGGCTTTTATTCTTTTCTTACCGTAACAGCTCTGGGTTTGATTGTTCCCACCCATTGCCGTGTCTGCTCCTTGTGAAAGTCTTGCTCTTTCACTCTCTCTCTCTCTCTCTCTCCACTCAGTCGCCAGGTGTCCGTTTCCAGCTCTGTTCGGGGAAGGCTAGCCCCAGCTAACTGCGGTAATGTTTGGTCCGGTGGGAGATGAGTGGTCGTCTGGTGCACTGATCACCACTTCACACGGGGTCCCTCCATCTGGATGGTAGGGACAGTCTTTTTTGCGTATTCTGTGAGAATGCTGGGGCGATTTTTTTTCTTTTCGTTGTGCCTGTGGGAACTCCCGCAGACCACCCAATTTTCTCAGACTCTCTGTACCTGTAACTCTGCCTCAGTATCTGTATGCTTCTCTGTCTCTATTTCTCCCTCTGTACCTGTCTTTGTGTCTATCTGCGTTTCTTTCTCTCTATCTGTAACAGTACAAATTCCCTTTTTATCACTCTCGGTCTCTCTTTCTCTGTATTTGTATCTGCTTGTGTCCCACCCTACTTCTCTATTGCTGTGTGTCTCTCTTTGTCTTGCTCTATCTGTCTCTCTTTCTGTCGCTGTCTCTCTCACTCTATCTGTCTCTTTCTGTCGCTGTCTCTCTCACTCTGTCTCTGTATCTTGCTCTAACTGTCTCTTTCTGTCGCTGTCTCTCTCACTCTATCTGTGTCTCTGAATCTTGCCCTTTCTGCCTTTCTTTCTGTCGCTGTCTCTCTCACTCTATCTGTGTCTCTGAATCTTGCCCTTTCTGCCTCTCTTTCTGTCGCTGTCTCTCTCACTCTATCTGTCTCTGTATCTTGCTCTAACTGTCTCTTTCTGTCGCTGTCTCTCTCACTCTATCTGTGTTGCTGTCTCCTGCTCCTTCTGTCTCTCTACCTGTTTTGCATCTCTCTCCATCTGTCAGTGCATCTCTCTGTCTCACTCTATCTCTCTGCGTGTCTCTTTAACTGCTTCTCAATCTCTCTTGCTCCCTACCCGCGTGTAGGCAACGCCCCTCTCTCTCTGAGAGGAACTATCAGGCCGTTAACATTTCAAACCGAGCGACTTGGCCACAAGAGAGACACGAGGCAAGAGACAAAACCGCCTGCCGCTTCCTGCCTCTGGATCCCAACTCTTTACAAAAAAAAAGTGAAGCAAAAGACCCAAAATTCATCCTTTTCCTAATTACAGATGAAAAGAAATGGAGAGACTGTAAGTAATAAACAAAAAATCACAGGCAAAAATGGATTATTTAAACTGGATCAGAACAAATGAGAATATTTTGCAGTGTAGGTGATGGAGGTTAGAGTGACAGGAAACTGTAACTGGCAACTTTGCTTTATGCATGCTGGTTACGACAGGTGAAAAAATTCAAAGGCTTTTTGTAGAACGTTCCGGTGCACCAAACTAGGGCCACGACCCCGGCGCTGAAATACCATTGGTCGAATTTGCAAAGGCATTTTACGAAAGGATCTTCATTTTTGTTCTTGCACACGGCGAAAAAAAAATGGGGGGAAAAGGCGGGCGTTTTATTTATAGAGCGCCTCGTCACCGTAGAAACGGCTCAAAGCACCTCGTAAGCGGTGGTTCACTTTGAACCGCACCGACTGTCGTTATGTAGGCAAACACGGCAGCCAATTTGCCCACAGGATTACTGCACAAAATGGCAAATTAAATATCAAACTTCAATATTACTGGGGGGGGGTTCTTGAAACCTGCAATGACGTTGAGTGTCAGCTTGACTCAGTTGGTAGCACTGTCACCTCGGGCTCAGAAAGTTGTTGGGTTCAAGTCGCAGCTCCAGAATTTTAGCACGTTATCCAGGTTGACATTACCCAGTAGCTATGGTTCTAAACTAGCCAAACCGCCTCAATCTGTAACCCGATGGCCTGGCATGCCCCAGCACTCAAGTGCGGATGGGTGTACGAGGAGCAGCAGCAGCGTATCTTAGAACGAAGCTACACACTGAACGCAGCACGCTACAGGCAGAGCAAAGCGGTCCCATAACCCACGGATCAGAGCAAAGTTCAGTAGGCCTAACTCAATCAGCATCACAAAACTGGTCAACTCATGGCAGCTTGTGGGATCTTGCTGTACGCAAGATGGCTGCTGCACTGACCGACAAAACGGCATTCGTTGCACTTTGAAGGAATTCACTGTACGTGAAGCACTTTGGAGACGTTTCTCAGAGATCTGATAAGGGGCTTTATGAATGCAAGTCTTTCTGTCCACTTACTGCTGTTAAGGGAATGTCTCTAAATTGTTGTGCTCAGACTGATAGCTCATTACTTTCTCACAGACGGTGAGAAACACTGATGTTAAATGTTTGATGGTGCTCAATCACTGGTCAAAAGCACAATACGTGTGGGGGAGAAAGAAATGTGGATTTATTGCACAGGAAGAGGCCAGTACAATCGGATACATTCCATACAGATTCTTACATTACTTGTAACGAGTCAGATATTCCCAATTTAGTATTTAATTGTCAACCACAAGATATCTTGGTGTTCATTCCACATTTTAAAAAAATTTCTTCTTCCAGTTTTATTCATTTAGCCCCCCCCCGCCCACCTCTCCTGAAGGCACTGATTCCCGCTGGGATACAGGTTCCATCAGTACCTCTCCCAAGCAGCCCATTCGTCACGTCTAAGCCCAGACGGTGCATGTAGGCAGGGGAATCAACCAACACTGGCACCACAGTCTTCACCTGACCTCCACACACATGAGTTCTCCAGCAGGGTCACTGGGCAGTTAATCAGGAGAAGGAACCCTGGCTAAATATTCCCTTTCCTAACACAGCATGGATACATTTAAGGGGAAGCTAGATAAGTACATGAGGGAGAAAGGAATAGAAGGATGTGCTGACAGGGTGAGATGGAGTAGGGAGGGAGGAGGCTCGTGTGGAACATAAACACCGGCATAGACCAGATGGGCCGAATGGCCTGTTTCTGTGTTGTAATATTCTATGTAATTCTAACTTGGGGAGATATTGAGGTTAACTATAGTGTCCCTACCCGTCCCCCGCCGGCTGAGATCAGCAAACCCAGTACGGACCCTGCGAGGATGGAGGCTACTCTGAATGGCTCAGTAGCACTGTCTGCATTCACCCCAGGGCAACATTTCTAAATGAAGGCTGAGATGTTCAGCCACACACACACCATTTACAGAATCAGCAGTTAATTAAACAAAACACAGTATCGTGCTTCAAAAAATTGATTGCGACTGAAGAGCAAGCTTGTGTGCGAGAGTGCACGCAGATCAGCTCCATGTTCCAATGGGCATTCAGCTCAGTCCTACCCACACAGGTCCCTCCATGTTGCATCTACCTCTGCATTCAGCCTCGATACCCGTGCTTCCTGTACGGTTAGATTCTCTGGCTCTCAGACCCAACCTTGTATGTGACAAAAAGACATTTGTAGAAACGGAAAGTTAGTTTTCGTTCAAACTCAGCTCCAGTCCCCAGTTTCAATATTCTTTCCTCCCACACCTGCCCTCCCATTATTCACCCCCTCCCCTTTTCGGGGTGCAGATTCCATGGGCGCCAAGCAGCCATTCTTCACGTACACAGTGCCGGCAGGCTATTCGACCCTGGAGGGAGCACCCTAGCCGAATGCGAAGCTGCCCTAACCCAATGTCCAGGTAGACGGAAGCATTTTTTCAGCAGGGGTCACTGGTTAGTAATCAGGAACAGGAACCCCCACAGACTTATCCCTCCCTAGTCCAGGGGCACGGAGGCCAACTGTAGCGTCACTACAGTTGCCTAGGCTGAGATCAGCTAATAGGTTGGGGCCAACCTGCTCGGATTGGCAGAAGACCACACCAATTGTACAAGCCATTTCCAAATTTCTTAAAACCTTCACAAAAAGTATTTGGCAAAATCTTGTTTTGTTTGAGGAAGGATGATTGGCCGTTATTTAGATCATGATGTCACTCTGAACTAATGTATTTGTATTTGTATCCCATTTAGATCGCTATTTTGCATGTGTTAGGAAGAGTAAAGCTCCCTCTACACTGTCCCGTCAAACACTCCCAGGGCAGGTACAGGGTTAGATACAGAGTAAAGCTCCCTCTACACTGTCCCATCAAACACTCTCAGGGCAGGTACAGGGTTAGATACAGAGTAAAGCTCCCTCTACACTGTCCCATCAAACACTCCCAGGGGCAGGTACAGCACGGGTTAGAGACAGAGTATAGCTCCCTCTACACTGTCCCATCAAACACTCCCAGGGCAGGTACAGGGTTAGATACAGAGTAAAGCTCCCTCTACACTGTCCCATCAAACACTCCCAGGGCAGGTACAGGGTTAGATACAGAGTAAAGTTCCTCTACACTGTCCCATCAAACACTCCCAGGGCAGGTACAGCACGGGTTAGAGACAAAGTAAAGCTCCCTCTACACTGTCCCATCAAACACTCCCAGGGGCAGGTACAGCACGGGTTAGAGACAGAGTATAGCTCCCTCTACACTGTCCCATCAAACACTCCCAGGGCAGGTACAGGGTTAGATACAGAGTAAAGTTCCTCTACACTGTCCCATCAAACACTCCCAGGGCAGGTACAGGGTTAGATACAGAGTAAAGCTCCCTCTACACTGTCCCATCAAACACTCCCAGGGCAGGTACAGGGTTAGATACAGAGTAAAGCTCCCTCTACACTGTCCCATCAAACACTCCCAGGGCAGGTACAGCACGGGTTAGATACAGAGTAAAGCTCCCTCTACACTGTCCCATCAAACACTCCCAGGGCAGGTACAGGGTTAGATACAGAGTAAAGCTCCCTCCACACTGTCCCATCAAACACTCCCAGGGCAGGTACAGCACGGGTTAGATACAGAGTAAAGCTCCCTCTACACTGTCCCATCAAACACTCTCAGGGCAGGTACAGGGTTAGATACAGAGTAAAGCTACCTCTACACTGTCCCATCAAACACTCCCAGGGGCAGGTACAGCACGGGTTAGAGACAGAGTATAGCTCCCTCTACACTGTCCCATCAAACACTCCCAGGGCAGGTGCAGGGTTAGATACAGAGTAAAGTTCCTCTACACTGTCCCATCAAACACTCCCAGGGCAGGTACAGCACGGGTTAGAGACAAAGTAAAGCTCCCTCTACACTGTCCCATCAAACACTCCCAGGGCAGGTACAGGGTTAGATACAGAGTAAAGTTCCTCTACACTGTCCCATCAAACACTCCCAGGGCAGGTACAGGGTTAGATACAGAGTAAAGCTCCCTCTACACTGTCCCATCAAACACTCCCAGGGCAGGTACAGCACGGGTTAGATACAGAGTAAAGCTCCCTCTACACTGTCCCATCAAACACTCCCAGGGCAGGTACAGGGTTAGATACAGAGTAAAGCTCCCTCTACACTGTCCCATCAAACACTCCCAGGGCAGGTACAGGGTTAGATACAGAGTAAAGCTCCCTCCACACTGTCCCATCAAACACTCCCAGGGCAGGTACAGGGTTAGATGCAGAGTAAAGTTCCTCTACACTGTCCCATCAAACACTCCCAGGGCAGGTACAGGGTTAGATACAGAGTAAAGCTCCCTCTACACTGTCCCATCAAACACTCCCAGGGCAGGTACAGGGTTAGATACAGAGTAAAGCTCCCTCTACACTGTCCCATCAAACACTCCCAGGGCAGGTACAGCACGGGTTAGATACAGAGTAAAGCTCCCTCTACACTGTCCCATCAAACACTCCCAGGGCAGTACAGGGTTAGATACAGAGTAAAGCTCCCTCCACACTGTCCCATCAAACACTCCCAGGGCAGGTACAGCACGGGTTAGATACAGAGTAAAGCTCCCTCTACACTGTCCCATCAAACACTCTCAGGGCAGGTACAGGGTTAGATACAGAGTAAAGCTACCTCTACACTGTCCCATCAAACACTCCCAGGGGCAGGTACAGCACGGGTTAGAGACAGAGTATAGCTCCCTCTACACTGTCCCATCAAACACTCCCAGGGCAGGTGCAGGGTTAGATACAGAGTAAAGTTCCTCTACACTGTCCCATCAAACACTCCCAGGGCAGGTACAGCACGGGTTAGAGACAAAGTAAAGCTCCCTCTACACTGTCCCATCAAACACTCCCAGGGCAGGTACAGGGTTAGATACAGAGTAAAGTTCCTCTACACTGTCCCATCAAACACTCCCAGGGCAGGTACAGGGTTAGATACAGAGTAAAGCTCCCTCTACACTGTCCCATCAAACACTCCCAGGGCAGGTACAGCACGGGTTAGATACAGAGTAAAGCTCCCTCTACACTGTCCCATCAAACACTCCCAGGGCAGGTACAGGGTTAGATACAGAGTAAAGCTCCCTCTACACTGTCCCATCAAACACTCCCAGGGCAGGTACAGGGTTAGATACAGAGTAAAGCTCCCTCCACACTGTCCCATCAAACACTCCCAGGGCAGGTACAGCACGGGTTAGATACAGAGTAAAGCTCCCTCTACACTGTCCCATCAAACACTCTCAGGGCAGGTACAGGGTTAGATACAGAGTAAAGCTACCTCTACACTGTCCCATCAAACACTCCCAGGGCAGGTACAGGGTTAGATACAGAGTAAAGCTCCCTCTACACTGTCCCATCAAACACTCCCAGGGCAGGTACAGCACGGGTTAGATACAGAGTAAAGCTCCCTCTACACTGTCCCATCAAACACTCCCAGGGCAGGTACAGGGTTAGATACAGAGTAAAGCTCCCTCCACACTGTCCCATCAAACACTCCCAGGGCAGGTACAGCACGGGTTAGATACAGAGTAAAGCTCCCTCTACACTGTCCCATCAAACACTCTCAGGGCAGGTACAGGGTTAGATACAGAGTAAAGCTACCTCTACACTGTCCCATCAAACACTCCCAGGGGCAGGTACAGCACGGGTTAGAGACAGAGTATAGCTCCCTCTACACTGTCCCATCAAACACTCCCAGGGCAGGTGCAGGGTTAGATACAGAGTAAAGTTCCTCTACACTGTCCCATCAAACACTCCCAGGGCAGGTACAGCACGGGTTAGATACAGAGTAAAGCTCCCTCTACACTGTCCCATCAAACACTCCCAGGGCAGGTACAGGGTTAGATACAGAGTAAAGCTCCCTCTACACTGTCCCATCAAACACTCCCAGGGCAGGTACAGGGTTAGATACAGAGTAAAGCTCCCTCCACACTGTCCCATCAAACACTCCCAGGGCAGGTACAGCACGGGTTAGATACAGAGTAAAGCTCCCTCTACACTGTCCCATCAAACACTCTCAGGGCAGGTGCAGGGTTAGATACAGAGTAAAGCTACCTCTACACTGTCCCATCAAACACTCCCAGGGGCAGGTACAGCACGGGTTAGAGACAGAGTATAGCTCCCTCTACACTGTCCCATCAAACACTCCCAGGGCAGGTGCAGGGTTAGATACAGAGTAAAGTTCCTCTACACTGTCCCATCAAACACTCCCAGGGCAGGTACAGCACGGGTTAGAGACAAAGTAAAGCTCCCTCTACACTGTCCCATCAAACACTCCCAGGGCAGGTACAGGGTTAGATACAGAGTAAAGTTCCTCTACACTGTCCCATCAAACACTCCCAGGGCAGGTACAGGGTTAGATACAGAGTAAAGCTCCCTCTACACTGTCCCATCAAACACTCCCAGGGCAGGTACAGCACGGGTTAGATACAGAGTAAAGCTCCCTCTACACTGTCCCATCAAACACTCCCAGGGCAGGTACAGGGTTAGATACAGAGTAAAGTTCCCTCTACACTGTCCCATCAAACACTCCCAGGGCAGGTACAGGGTTAGATACAGAGTAAAGTTCCTCTACACTGTCCCAGCAACATACCTGATCTTTGAATTCAGAACAGCGCCCTTTACTGCACTAGTGCGAGTTTTCCATTCCCCACCTGATTGACTTCTGTGTGAGATTTAGGAACCAAGTTGAAACTGCATCACCCTCATTCCACATATGGTCCTTACAACCAACAGACGGAGAAGACCCGTCCCATCAGCCTGGGCTGGACTTGAACCCAGGTTCCTGAAAAGCCAGTGTCTGAACCACTGTCCCATTCCACCCCATCCCATCCCATCCCCAGAAATAATAAAATATTGAAGGCATTCAGGATTCTGTTGATTTTTTTGGGGAGATCTTCATCTTCATCCAGTATCTTCATCCAGGAAGGGTCAAGAACCAGAGGACACAGATTTAAGGTGATTGGCAAAAGAACCAAAGGTGACATGAGGAAAAACTAAAGTGGTTAGGATCTGGAATGCACTGCGTTGGTGGAGGCAGATTCAATCCTGGCCTTCAAAAGGGAACTGGATAAGTACTTGAAAGGAAAAAAACTGCAGGGTTATGGGGACAGGGCGGGGGAGTGGGACTAGCTGGATTGCTCTTGCATAGAACCGACGCAAACTCAATGGGCCAAATGGCCACCTTCCATGCTGTAACCTTTCTATGATTCTATGATTTCCCAAAGGATCTAGATTATTCACTCCTGGTGGTGGATTGTTAAGGGGTTATTGAACATCAACTTATATAACTCATGAAACAGGTAGAAAGACGAGTTCATAGAATCTGATTTCCAACCCCCAGAGATTAAGACACAATTAAATTGTTTACCTCATTCCCCCGCTTGTAGAAGAGCAGCAAGAGGCCAGTAGTCAGCCCCAGGACTCCGATCACAATGCCAACTGCACAGATTGCAGTCTGTACTGACTGGTAGGGTTTATACGCCTCTTCCGGCTCTGCAAATGGAACAGTGCAGGTTAGTTTAATGTTGTGGGTGTGGGTAGAAATGCATGGGTGTGGGACATGTGTGTGCACTTTGTATGTCTATCTGCCTGTCAATGTCTGTCTGTCAGTCCGTGTCTGTCAGTCCATGCCTGTCAGTACCCAGTAATAATGACCTACAGGACCCAGTAATAATGACCTATAGTACCCCAGTAATAATGACCTACAGTACATCAGTGTCAATAATCACTGTGTCCCAGTAATAATGACCTACAGTACCCCAGTGTTAATGATCATTGTACCCAGTAATAATGACCTACAGTACCCCAGTGTTAATGCTCACTGTACCCCAGTAATAATGACCTACAGTATCCCAGTGTTAATGATCATTGTACCCAGTAATAATGACCTACAGTACCCCAATGTTAATGATCATTGTATCCAGTAATAATGACCTACAGTACCCCAGTGTTAATGCTCACTGTACCCCAGTAATAATGACCTACAGTACCCCAGTGTTAATGCTCACTGTACCCCAGTAATAATGACCAACAGTACCCCAGTGTTAATGATCACTGTACCCCAGTAATAATGACCAACAGTACCCCAATGTTAATGGTCACTGTACCCCAGTAATAATGAGCTACAGAACCCCAGTGATAATGCTCACTGTACCCCAGTAATAATGACCCACAGTACCCCAGTGTTAATGGTCACTGTACCCCAGTAATAATGACCTACAGTACCCCAGTGTTAATGCTCACTGTACCCCAGTAATAATGACCAACAGTACCCCAATGTTAATGGTCACTGTACCCCAGTAACAATGACCTACAGAACCCCAGTGTTAATGATCACTGTACCCCAGTAATAATGACTGACTGTATCCCAGCATTAATGATCACTGTATCCCAGTAATAATGACCTACTGTACCCCAGTAATAATGACCGACTGTATCCCAGTGTTAATGGTCACTGTATTCCAGTAATAATGACCTACTGTACCCTAGTAATAATAACTGACTGTATCCCAGTAATAATGACTGACTGTATCCCAGTGTCAATGGTCACTGTATTCCAGTAATAATGACCGACTGTACCCCAGTAATAATGACCTACAGTACCTGTATTAATGGTCACTGTATCCTAGTAATAATAACCGCTTGTACCCCAGTAATAATGACCTACTGTACCCCAGTAATAATGACCGACTGTATCCCAGTAATAATGACCTACTGTACCCCAATAATAATGACCTACTGTACCCCAGTGTTAATGTTCACTTTACCCCACGCTGCTATGATCGGCTCATTGGCGCCAGTGTCCACCACACACGAGTACTTGTCTCCAGCAGCTGGTTCGATTTCCACATATTTCAATATTCGGAACTTCCAGGTGTCATCGAAGGTGAACTCCGAGGAGTTAACTTGGCCAGATAGCGGCTGACCATTCTTCAGGAAAGACACATGGACTGCTGGTGGAAACAGCTCGTACACAAAGCAGTTCAGGACGTTCCTCTCGTGCAAGGTAATGGGTTTATCCAGATACAGGTAAACCGTGGGAATGTCTGCAAAGAGCAAGATAAAAAACTTGAAAGAAGCGTCAACACCAGAATCCTGGTGTTAAAAATGAAACAGCTCGCCCGATTGCCCTGAGCCGTACAGAGCAGAGAGGCCTCCAGTTCCAACCTCAATCCACACTGAGTTAGCTGATCTCAGTAACTCCTCCCAGCCAATTCAACAACTCGCAATTTTATTTTCGTGCCTATTTTAGAAAAGGAGGGGGAACGGACAACTGGGCAAGAGCAAGAAGCAGTTGTAGAAGCTGGTTTTGAGGAAGGTTGTTGGAGGTGGGGAGAAGAGGCAGTGATGAGGAGAGATTTAGGTAGTGAGTGCCGAGGTGTGTGGCCTAGATGGTTGGAGACTCTGCCACTGATGGTGCAGTAGAGAGAGGAGGTGAGATTTGGGACAGCAGAGTCTGGAAGAGACGGACGAAGGCCATGAGGGATCTGTATATAGGACAAGGATTTCCCTCAACCTCTGATGGTATCATCAACAGTTAGTTAATTGTATCCATGTGATTTATATTAATTAGTGTTAATTGTATTCAGGTGGGGCATATCAATTGGGGACTCTTGTATCCATTTATAGGAGAGCTTATCTAGGGAGTGCACAGTGTGTAATGTGGAGCTCTATGAATAAAGGCTTGGAAGCAACTGAAGACCAGGCTCTAGTATTCTATCCTTCACCACCTGGTTATCAAATTTATTACAGTTTTTATTCATTCTCGGGATGTGGGCGCGCTGGCAAGGCCGGTATTTATAGCCCATCCCTAGCTGCCTCTTGAGAAGGTAGTGGTGAGCCGCCTTCTTGAACCGCTACAGTCCGTGTGGTGAAGGTTCTCCAACAGTGCTGTTAGGGAGGGAGTTCCAGGATTTTGACCCAGTGACGATGAAGGAATGGACGATATATTTTCAAGTCAGGACTTGGAGGGGAACGTGCAGGTGGTGTTGTTCCCATGCACCTGCTGCCCTTGTCCTTCTAGGTGGTAGGGGTCACGGGTTTGGGAGGTGGTGTCAAAGAAGCCTTGGCGAGTTGCTGCAGTGTATCCTGTGGATGGTACACACTGAACTGTTACTTAGCAAAAAAATATTGCGACTGATTTTTAAGTCAATGTGCAACCTCATTATTTGTGTTCCCTTAATGATAACTAATTTATTTTTAAATTTAGAAACTCAGGTAAAAAGGCAAGGCCCACAGTGTAGGACATTATATGAAGGGTCCAGACCCACAGTGTAGGACATTATATGAAGGGTCCAGACCCACAGTGTAGGACATTATATGAAGGGTCCAGACCCACAGTGTCGGACATTATATGAAGGGTCCAGACCCACAGTGTAGGACATTATATGAAGGGTCCAGACCCACAGTGTAGGACATTATATGAAGGGTCCAGACCCACAGTGTAGGACATTATATGAAGGGTCCAGACCCACTGTGTAGGACATTATATGAAGGGTCCAGACCCACAGTGTAGGACATTATATGAAGGGTCCAGACCCACAGTGTAGGACATTATATGAAGGGTCCAGACCCACAGTGTAGGACATTATATGAAGGGTCCAGACCCACTGTGTAGGACATTATATGAAGGGTCCAGACCCACAGTGTAGGACACACCAAAACTGAAAAGAGCAATAGAGAATAACAAGTAAATGAGTGGTTAAATGACATCAAGGCTGGGTTTATAAAGCCTTGGATTGTAGGAGGAAGGGGAGACTGAGGGCAGTAAGGAGATCCTCAGACTTGAGGTTCTGGGGAAGAATGTTTTAGAGTCAGAGACAGTGTCATAAGTCTTGATTTCCAAGTAGTGAGGGGGCAGGGAGAAGGAATTAGGACGATTGATTTGGAGCTTAGGAGCAGTGACCACAGTACTATTGATAAAATAGAGATACAGGAAAAATTGTGTTGGAGAGGGAGTTGGAAGGTGAGAGAAGGGTCACCTCTCAGATGACAAGGTTTCTCCTGATTCCTGTTGGGAATGTGGGAAAGGGGCTGGTAGTGCCACCCACCCCTCAGGTACAGAAATTACAACAACAGAAAATATGTGAGCGCTATATCTAGGCAATGCAAAAGAGAGAATTGGAGAAGGTTAGGAAAGCATTTAGGCAGTTAAAGAAAGAAAATACTTGCATTTATGCAGCATCTTTTAGACCTCAGGACGTCCCAAAGCCCTTTACAGCCAGTGACGTACACTTGAAATGTAGTCAGTCGGGAAATGCAACAGGCAATTTGCTCACAGCAAGGTCCCACAAACAGCAATGAGATAATGACCAGATAAACTCTTTTAATAATGTCGGGCGAGAGACAAATATTGAGCAGGACACTGAGAGAACTCCCCTGCAAATTCTTTGTAATTTACAATATTTACCAATTTGATCCTTTGGGATACGGTCAGCCATCTCGTTCAAGACGTCTGTATTCAGTGCCCTCAGGTCGTTTCGGTATTTCTGAATGAGGGCATTTGACTCAGTGTGAAAAGCATCCAGCTCCTTGATAAGGAACTTGAATTTGGGGAAGGTGTCATTATAAACAGCAAAGGTCATATCGTCGGTGGCAAATACGATAATGGAAGTCTGGTCGTTGGAGGTGGCGAAAATTGTTGCATGCACCTTTTGTTCGGCTGGAAGTGAAAAGTAATCGCAATTAGCACTATTTAAATAAATCCCGCAAACACATTGCAAAGGTAAGTACAGATGAGGGAGGGTGTTTGACCCAGGTAGCTCATCCTTCCATAGAAAACCTACAATCACCCCATCTAACTACCCCTTGAGTGTTTGCTTCCATTAATGTACTCAGAGACCATTCCAGGTATAGGTGTGAAGAAGTGCTTCCTCACATCAGTCCTGAACATCTGCCTTTTACCTGTTTGTACCCTTGTCCTGCAGCTGCGGTTTAACTTATTTGATATACAGTGAAAGCTGTATTAACGGACGCGCCTCAAAAAAAGCGGGCCACCTGCACAAAGACGGACACTTATTGAGAGACCCATATACCTTACATGGTAAAATTATACAAGAGGCACTCTGAAAGCACGGACACTCACAAATTACGAACTACGGGCAGCCTTCAATGCACCAAAGCACCTTTTTCAACTTAAAACACGGGACATGCAGGTCAATGTGAGGCGGCAGTGGGGTTTTGGAAAGAAACGGCATTTGTGGAATGGGGGGCTATTTACCCAGCAACCATAGCAGCAGAGAAACGGCTCTATCCCTGGGATCGCGCACTCGCTCGGCTCTGTCCCGGGGACAGAGCAGTCTCTCTGGGATCGCACCCTCGCTCGGCTCTGTCCCGGGGACAGAGCAGTCTCTCTGGGATCGCACCCTCGCTCGGCTCTGTCCCGGGGACAGAGCAGTCTCTCTGGGATCGCACCCTCGCTCGGCTCAGTCCCGGGGACAGAGCAGTCTCTCTGGGATCGCACCCTCGCTCGGCTCTGTCCCGGGGACAGAGCAGTCTCTCTGGGATCGCACCCTCGCTCGGCTCTGTCCCGGGGACAGAGCAGTCTCTCTGGGATCACACCCTCGCTCGGCTCTGTCCCGGGGACAGAGCAGTCTCTCTGGGATCGCACCCTCGCTCGGCTCTGTCCCGGGGATACAGCGGTCTCTCTGGGATCGCATGCTCGCTCGGCTCTGTCCCAGGGAGAGAGCAGTCTCTCTGGGATCGCACCCTCGCTCAGCTTGGTCCAGGGGATAGAGTGGTCTCTCTGGGATCGCACCCTCGCTCGGCTCTGTCCCGGGGACAGAGCGGTTTCTCTGCCACTATGGATGCTGAGTAAAGAACTCCCTGTTCTACTGAAACTTTTTACAGCACATACAATGACCATGTTGAAAATAAGGACACCTGCAAAAAAAGGACAAAAGTGTCCGTAATTTACAGGTTTCACTATAGCAAGAAATCAGGTTACGGTGGTAAACTTGGCTGGTGGTTAGTCCTGGGAGCTCCAAATGTATTGCGAGTCAGTTGTTGCAAGGACAGGAGGTGATAGTATGTGGAAATGGTGGAGAAGCGCACATCTCTAATGAAAGAATTTGGAAAGAAAATTGTAAGCGGTCGCCCCAGAGATAAGTGTTTTTGATACTTGCTGAAAAATAGTGACTTGCAAGTTGCCGTTGTTTAAAGTAATTCTTGGTTTCAACTCCAGGTCAGAGGCACCCAGCAGTAAGTAACTGGCTTTTTATCCTCTCTATTTTTAAAAAAAGATTTATCTGCATCTGTAGCAAAGTATGATGGCAACAGTATGCAGTGTGACATCTGCACGCATGTTTTTAATATACGTAGATAGATTTACTAACAACGGTCCTGCGTCAATTGTAGGTCAAAGTGTCAAAAGTATAAAAAGAAAGCTGGTCATTTCCCGCTGTTGTTTTTAGCCCACTTGGAGTTGGAATTCATCTCAACCTTCCCTCACCAGATCAGCAATTATTCTGTATCTAACCTGTGCTGTACCTGCCCTTGGAGTGCCAGATGCTAACAAGGGGGTTGCACAGTGAGTGCAATCATTTCACATCCCTCCTCTGACATTCCCTACCTTAATAAGAACAAAAACATCACCCCAACATAACATTTAAGTTATAGAATCATGGAATGAATCTTACAGCGCAGAAGAAGGCCATTCGGCCCGTCGTGCCTGTGCTGGCTCTTTGAAAAAGCTCCCCAGTTTAGTCTCACACCCCAGCTTTTTCCCCATAACTCTACAAATTAGTACATGTCCATTGCCTTTTGAAAGTCCCTATTGAATCTGCTTCCACCACCCTTTCAGGCGGTGAATTCCAGGCCTTAACAACCCTCTGTGTGAAAAAATTTCTCCTCATTTCCCCTCTAGTTCTTTTGCCAATTATTTTAAATCTATAACCCTGGTTACTGACCCTCCTGCCACTGGAAACCCCTCATAATTTTGAATACCTCTATTAAATATCCCCTTAATCTTCTCTGCTCTAAGGAGAACAATCCCAGCTTTTCCAATCTCTCCACATAACTGAAGTCCCTCCAACTTGGTATCATCCTAGTAAATCTCCTCTGCACCCTCTCCAAGGCCTTGACATCCTTCATAATGTGTGGTGCCCAGAATTGGACACAATACTCCAACTAAGGCCTAACCAGTGATTTGTAAAGGTTTAGCATGACTTCCTTGTTTTTGTATTCAATGCTCCTCTTTACAAAGACAAGTATCCCATACGCTTTCTTAACCACCTTATCAACTTGCCTGCCACCATCAAAGATTTGTGAATATGCACTCCCAGGTCCCTCTGCTCTTGCACGCTTACTCAAAATAGTACCACTTAGATTATACTGCCTCTCCATGTTCCTCCCAAAGTGCATCACTTCACACTTATCCGCATTAAATTGCATCTGCCATCAGTCTGCCCACTTCACCAGCCTTTCATAGATTCATAGAAAATTTACGGCACAGAAGGAGGCCATTCGGCCCATCGTGTCCGTGCCGGCCGATAATGAGCCACCTAGCCTAAATCCCACTTTCCAGCACTTGGTCCGTAGCCCTGTAGGATACGGCACTCCAGGTGCACATCCAGGTACTTTTTAAATGAGTTGAGGGTTTCTGCCTCTACCACCCTTTCAGGCAGTGAGTTCCAGACCCCCACCACCCTCTGGGTAAAAAACATTCTCCTCAGCTCCCCTCTAATCCTTCTACCAATTACTTTAAATCTATGCCCCCTGGTTATTGACCTCTCTGCTAAGGGAAATAGGTCCTTCCTATCCATTCTATCTAGGCCCCTCATAATATACCTCAATTAAATCTCCCCTCAGCTTCCTCTGTTCTAAAGAAAACAACCCCAGACTATCCAATCTTTCCTCATAGCTACAATTCTCCAGTCCTGGCAACATCCTCGTAAATCTCCTCTGTACCCTCTCCAGTGCAATCACATCCTTCCTGTAATGTGGTGACCAGAACTGTACACATCACTCAAGCTGTGGCCTAACCAGTGTTATATTCTTTGCCTCGGCTAATAAAGGAAAGTATTGCATATGCCTTCTTAACCACCTTATCTACGTGTCCCTGCTACCTTAAGGGATCTGTGGATATGCATTCCAAGGTCCCTCACTTCCTCTACACCTCTCACTATCCTCCCATTTATTGTGTATTCCCTTGCCTTGTTTGCCCTCCCCAAATGCATTAACTCACACTTCTCCGGACTGAATTCCATTTGCTGCTTTTCTGCCCACCTGACCAGTCCATTGATATCTTCTTGCAGTCTACAGCTTTCCTCCTCACTATCAACCCCACCGCCAATTTTTGTATCATCTGCAAACTTCTTAATCATGCCCCCTACATTTAAGTCCAAATCATTAATATATATCCCAAAATGCAAGGGACCTAGTACTGAGCCGTGAGGAACCCCACTGGAAACAGCCTTCCAGTTGCAAAAACACCCGTCGACCATTACCCTTTGCTTCATGCCACTGAGCCAATTTTGGATCCAACTTGCCACTCTCCCTTGGATCCCATGGGCTTGTACTTTTTTGACCAGTGGGCCATGTGGGACCTTGTCAAGAGCCTTGCTAAAATCCATGTAGACTACATCAAATGCACTACCCTCATCGACCCTCCTTGTTACCGCCTCAAAAAATTCAATCAAGTTAATCAGACAGGACCTTCCCTTAACAAATCCATGCTGACTCCGTGCCTTTCTAAGTGGTGGTTCATGCTGTTCCTCAGAATTGATTCCAATAATTTGCCTACCACCGAGGTTACGCTGATTGGCCTGTAATTACTCGGTCTAGCCCTTGCTTCCTTTTTAAACAACGGTACAACATTAGCAGTCCCCCAATCCTTCGGCTCCACGCCTGTATCCAGTGAGGATTGGAAAATGATGGTCAGAGCCTCCGCTATTTCCTCCCTTGCTTCTTTTAACAGCCTGGGATACATTTCATCCGGCCCTGGTGACTTATCTACTTTCAAAGATGTTGATTCCCTTAATACTTCCTCTCTCACCATGTTTATCCCATCCAATATTTCACACTCCTCCTCCTTAACTACAATGTCTGCATCGTCCCTCTCTTTTGTGACGACAGGCGCAAAGTATTCATTAAGAACCATACCAACAGTTTCCGCCTCCACACATAGGTTACCTTTTTGGTCTCTAATAGGCCCTACTCTTTCCTTAGTTATCCTCTTGCTCTTTATGTATTTATAAAACATCTTTGGGTTTTCCTTGATTTTACTTGCCAATATTATTTTCATGCCCTCTCTTTGCTTTCCTAATTTCCTTTTTAATTTCACCCCTGCACTTTTTATACTCCTCTAGGCTTTCTGCAGTATTGAGCTCTCCGTGCCTTTTTTTTCTGCCTTATCTTACCCTGTGTGCTCCTTGACATCCAGGGGGCTCTAGATTTGGCAGCCCCACCCTCTTTCTTTGTGGGAACATGTTTACTTTTTTTTATTCGTTCATGGGATGTGGGCGTCGCTGGCAAGGCCGGCATTTATTGCCCATCCCTGATTACCCATGAGAAGGTGGTGGTGAGCCGCCTTCTTGAACCGCTGCAGTCCGTGTGGTGAAGGTTCTCCCATGGTTAGGTAGGAAGTTCCAGGATTTTGACCCAGCGGCGATGAAGGAAAGGCGATATATTTCTAAGTCGGGATGGTGCGTGACTTGGAGGGGAACGTGCAGGTGGTGTTGTTCCCATGTACCTGCTGCTCTTGTCCTTCTAGGCGGTAGAGGTCGCGGGTTTGGGAGGTGCTGTCAAAGAAGCCTTGGCGACTTGCTGCAGTGCATCCTGTAAATGGTAGACACTGCAGCCATGGTGTGCCGGTGGTGAAGGGAGTGAATGTTTAGGGTGGTGGATGGGATAAAGGTATGATTCTATGAGTATGGCTATGTCAGGCTGTTGCTTGACTAGCCTGTGGGACAGCTCTCCCAATTTTAGCACAAGTCCCCAGATGTGAGTGAGGAGGACTTTGCAGGGTCGACTGGGCTTGGTTTGCCTTTGTCGTGTTCCGTGCCTAGTGGTCCGACGCCGGGTGGTCCGACGCCGGGTGGTCCGTCTGGTTTTATTCTTATTATGACTATTTGTAGCGAGATTGTACAACTGAGTGGCTTGCTAGGCCATTTCAGAGGGCGATTAAGAATCAACCACATTGCTGTGGGACTGGGATCACATATAGGCCAGACCGGGTAAGGACGGCAGGTTTCCTTCCCTAAAGGACATTAGTGAACCAGATGGGTTTTGCATCCCTTGAATCTTCTCCTTGAACGCCTCCCACTGCTCCGAGACTGATTTACCTTCAAGTAGCTGTTTCCAGTCCACTTTTGCTAAATCACTTCTTAGCTTAGTAAAATTGGCCTTTCGCCAATTGAGAACTTTAAAGTCTTACTTATGTCCTCCTGAAGTCTGCTGCTCTCCTCCTCACTATTTACCACGTTGCCAAGTTACAAAGAATAAAGAACAGAAGTAAAGCCATCATCTTACCGCATTCTATCCCAACGCCCACCAGCCATGCTGAAAGCAACATACAGAGAAAACGGCCTGGTGTATTTCGTCCTTGGCAGCCCATGACTTCCAGCAAATTAAAATCACAAATAGAAATAAAGGGAGGTTTATTCCTGCTCTACTCACTTCCTGTTTTTCACAAAATCATTCCATTCTCAAATAATCAGGAAGTAGCTGAGCCTCCAAACAATAATAACCCGAGCGTGTACAGGTGAAAACTTGTTACGTGAGCTACTGCTTCTGTATTTAACCACGAGATAGAATGTATTTCTATTTATTGTTAAGTGGTTAAAATGCTTGGTATCAGCACAATGCTTGACTGCAAGACCATCAGGACTCATTAACTTTATACAAAGCCATAATTCCTACCCTTTGTCATGTGACTGCACAAGAACGGGTTCAGATAATTTATCGCACATTGTTATCAAAATCTTTTTTCTTGGCATCTTTTATTCTGGAGTCATGCCCACTGGGTTTTGCAGGGACTTTCTAGCCTTTCAGTTATACTTCCTTATCGAAATTGCATTTGTATCAAATTCCTATGCTTGTGTCAGAAAGGATGAAGCTATCAGTTCACTGATGTGAGCGACCTGGATTGGAAATGCTGATTTTGGGGAATGTGAAAAGCAAAGAATTTTAAAAAGAATAATGCTTGCATTTCTCCAGCGCCTTTCACCACCTCAGGACGTCCCAAAGCGCTTCACAGCCAATGAGTACTTTTGAAGTGCAGTCACTGTTGCGATGTAGGAAACGCGGCAACCAGTTTGCACACAGCAAGCTCCCACAAACAGCGATGAGACAAATGAGCAGATAATCTGTTCTGGCGGTGCTGACTGAGGGATAAATGTTGGCCCAGGATACCGGGGAGAACTGGAGTGATCCTTTGACTTAGTGATAGCCTTCGCACCTCTATCAATCAGAAAATGCAGGATTCAAAACCTGCTCCAGACTTTGCCAGTTAGTGGAGACCAGAATTCCAGCTCTGAGTTCAGGGTTGACATCTAGTGGGATACTTGAGTCCAGTGGGTGTGGGTGTGGGTGCCCCCCCCATACGGGTTGTGGGAGCCCATAAAAGCCTCCCGTCGTATAGGACTAACCAACCAATTGGCTAGCATAAAGATGGTTACGGTCAAGGAAGGGGTGTTCACCTCGTGATCTGCCAGACTGTTAATCAGCCCATGAATCCTTCCATTGCTCCAAGAGGAGGGCAAAGTAAATGAGAACCACAATTAGCAGCAGAGGATTTTTTACGACCACCTTGGTTTAATGACTCGTCCGAAAGACGGCACCTCCAACAGTGCAGCACTCCCTCAGTACTGCACCGGGAGTGTCAGCCTACATTATGTGCTCAAGTCTCTGGAGTTTGGCTTGAACCAATGACCATCTGACTCTGAGGTTGGAGTGCTACCACTGACAAAGAGAGAGAAAGAGAAAGAAGGACACCTTGCATTCATATAGTACATTTAACGTGGAAAAGATGCACTGCAGCAACTCGCCAAGGCTTCTTCGACAGCACCTCCCAAACCCACGACCTTTACCACCTAGAAGGACAAGAGCAGCAGGTACATGGGAACAACACCACCTGCATGTTCCCCTCCAAGTCACACACCATCCCAACTTGGAAATATATCGGCCGTTCCTTCATTGACGCGGGGTCAAAATCCTGGAACTCCCTACCTAACAGCACCATGGGAGAACCTTCACCACACGGACTGCAGGGGTTCAAGAAGGTGGCTCACCACCACCTTCTCAAGGGCGATTAATGCTGGCCTTGCCAGTGGCACCCACATCCCGTGAATATTAAAAAAAAATTCCAAAGGCGCTTTACAGAGAGGTAAAGAATAAAGAGAATGTATGCCAAGCCGTGGTGGAAGAGGCAGGGGGAGTGACGGAAGGTTTGGTTAAGGAAATCAGTTTAAGAAGATTTTGAAAGGAGAGGATTTTGGAGAGGCAGAGGGGTTTAGAAGGAAGTTCCATAGATTTGGGCCAAGAAAACTGAAGGCAAGGTCATCAACAGTAGTGCAAACAAGGAGGAGATGTACAAAAAAAAAATCAAATTTGGAGGACCAAAGAGTGTGGAAGGGGACATAAGATTGGAAGATGTTGCAGTTGTAGGAAGAGTCAAAGGTCATGGAGGGATTTGAAGACGAGGACTAGGATTTTAAATTGGATGCATGAGGTCGGGGGGGGGGGGCGGGAAGGTGAGGGACAGGACGTCAATGTAGATCAGCAAGGTTGGGAGTGATGGGTGAGTGGGACTTAGTGTGGGAAAGGATATGGGCGTCTGGATTTTGACAAGTTAAGAACATAAGAAATAGGAGCAGAATTTAAGAAATAGGAGCAGGAGTAGGCCAGGCCCCTCAAGCCTGTTCTGCCATTCAATAAGATCATGGCTGATCTACCCCAACTCCACTTTCCCCCCCATCCCTTGATTCTCTTAGAGTCCAAAAATCTATCAATCTCAGCCTTGAATATACTCAACGACTGAGCATCCACAGCCCTCTGGGGTAGAGAATTCCAAAGATTCACAACCTTCTGAGTGAAGAAACTTTTCCTCATCTCGGTCCTAAATGGCCGACCCTTTAGCTTGAGTTGGGGTTTCTAGAGGGCAAAGAATGGGTAGTCAGCAAGAAGGGCATTGGAATAGTCAAGTCTAGAGGAGACAAAAACGTGGATCAGGGTTTCAGTTATTTTCTGAGTGGGGCAGGGGCAGAGCATGGGTGATAATGCGGAAGGGGGAAGTAAATGATATTGGCATTGGATAGAAAGGGGAAAAAATGAAAAAGAAAGCGAGAAAAAGATAGCTGAAAGAGAAAGAAATAAAGAAGAATGGGGAGAGAAAGAAAAATAAACAAAGAAAAAGCAAATGAAAGAAACAAAGAAAAAGACAGCAAGAGAGAGAGAGAGATAAGGGAAAGAGAGAAGTCTCGTTTATGTAGCACCCTTCACATCTCCAGGGTGTTCCAAACCATTTTACAGCCAATAGGTTACTGTAGAAGTGCAGACACTGTTGTTATGTGGGAAAACTTTGCAACTAATTTTGCGCACAGCAGGATCCTACAAATGGCAAATGAATGAATGACCAGTAAATCAGTTTTTGGGAGTGTTAGTTGAACAGTGGAGCGGACAGTGAGAGAGCGTTTCATATGGAGCTGTGGGGTCTTTTCGGTCCATTTGAACAGACAGACCTGGACTCGGTTTAATGCCTCATCAAAAAGACGGCACCTTCGACAGTGCAGCACTCACTCAGTACTGCACTGATGTGTCAAGCCTAGACTATGTGTTCAAGTTATTAGTGGCGCCTGACCCGTCTGACTCAAGTACCACTAACTGAGCCAAGCTGACACTAGAAAAAAGAAAGATAAGGAGAGAAAGAGAACAGCAGTCAATTTACAGAAACTTCGCTCAGCAATTTTTCCTGTAAATAACCTCATGCCGTGCACATTTAGACCACTTCCCCACGGGTACTTCCTGACCCTTAAAGGGACAAGATGGGTTAAACGCCGCTACTCACCACAACCACGCTGCAGGCTGCCCATGAGCAACGCCACAGAGATCAGCCAGTTCTATAAAAAAACCCACAGGTATGCAAATACTTTATTATGAAATGGGGGAACTACACAAACGTGTTTGGGATTGTGCAGCGCGTCACAGCTGTTATTGTTGCTTCTGGTGAATGATTAACATCATCAGATAAGTGTTGTGATTAATCCGATACTCTTAACTCCTTGTGCAACCCTAAGAATCACATTGATCGAAATTCATTAAATAATGCACTGGGCTGGGCGATCTCCTACTGCCCTAGAGCAAGTGTAAAGGTCTTCACTGTTCTTTCAATGTAAATATCGGAGACGGTGTTTCCCAACTTTAATGTGATTGGATTTTCCTCAGAGGTGAACAACTGTTCCTTTAATTCTCCCCAGAAATATTTCGATTTGGCGGAGGATTTGTCCGAATCACTTGATATAGCTGTGATTTGCTGCTGTTCAGCGCTGCCCGAGTTGAATGTTAATTCCAGCCATGCTACATCTCCGTAACGTTAGAACCAAGACTGCAATCTTTCCAGCTACGTTCTGCTTCTGTTGCCTCCTGAGTTGGACTTCAGGATTGGGTAAGATTTAGACTCTGTGTGTGTGTGTGTGTGTGCGCTTTTCATTTCTAGTATGAGAGGTTTTCAGAGTGTTTTGTATTAGCGGCTCCGGTAGATACTGACACACTCCCAGGGAAACGTAAACAGAGATGCACTCCCAGATATCCTCTTTAAATACAGAGAAATTACCAACATACCAATTAAGAGCAGGAGCAGGCCATTCGGCCCCTCGAGCCTGCTCTGCCATTTGATAAGATCATGGCTGATCTGATTGTGACCTCAACCCTACTTTCCTGTCTACCTTGTTTTAATCAGGAATCTATCCAACTCATCCTTAAAAATATTCAATGACCCTGCCTCCACCGCTCTCTGGGGAAGGGAGTTCCACAGACTCACGACCCTCTGAGAGAAAAAATTTCTCCTCATTTCCATCTTAAATGGGAGACCCCTTATTTTTAAACTGTGGCCCCGAGTTCTAGTTTCTCCCACAAGGGGAAACATCCCCTCAGCATCTACCCCCTCTAGTCCCCTCAGGATTTTATATGTTTCAATAAGATCACCTCTCATTCTTCTAAACTCCTGTGTATACAGGCCCAACTTGTCCAACCTTTCCTCATAAGGTAACCCCTCATCCCAGGAATCTTCAGAACTTACTTTCCTACCTACCTTTGTGTCATCAGTAAATTTAGCAACCATACATTTGGTCCCTTCATCCAAGTCATTGATATAGATTGTAAATAGTTGAGGGAGGAATTCCCTGTAACTAATTACATACTCCCTGAAACCCTCTTAAATAATGTCACACTCCCACATATCCTCTGTAAATAATGACACCACTCCCACATATCCTCTGTAAATAATGACAACACTCCCACATATCCTCTGTAAATAATGACACCATTCCCATATTTCCTCTGTAAATAATGACAACACTCCCACATATCCTCTGTAAATAATGACAACACTCCCACATATCCTCTGTAAATAATGACAACACTCCCACATATCCTCTGTAAATAATGACAACACTCCCACATATCCTCTGTAAATAATGACAACACTCCCACATATCCTCTGTAAATAATGACAACACTCCCACATAGCCTCTGTAAATAATGACAACACTCCCACATATCCTCTGTAAATAATGACAACACTCCCATATATCCTCTGTAAATAATGACAACACTCCCATATATCCTCTGTAAATAATGACAACACTCCCACATATCCTCTGTAAATAATGACACCACTCCCACATATCCTCTGTAAATAATGACACCACTCCCACATATCCTCTGTAAATAATGACAACACTCTCACATATCCTCTGTAAATAATGACAACACTCCCACATATCCTCTGTAAATAATGACAACACCCCATATATCCTCTGTAAATAATGACAACACTCCCATATATCCTCTGTAAATAATGACAACACTCCCACATATCCTCTGTAAATAATGACAACACTCCCACATATCCTCTGTAAATAATGACAACACTCCCACATATCCTCTGTAAATAATGACAACACTCCCACATATCCTCTGTAAATAATGACACCACTCCCACATATCCTCTGTAAATAATGACACCACTCCCACATATCCTCTGTAAATAATGACAACACTCCCACATATCCTCTGTAAATAATGACAACACTCCCACATATCCTCTGTAAATAATGACAACACTCCCACATATCCTCTGTAAATAATGACAACACTCCCACATATCCTCTGTAAATAATGACACCACTCCCACATATCCTCTGTAAATAATGACAACACTCCCACATATCCTCTGTAAATAATGACAACACTCCCACATATCCTCTGTAAATAATGACAACACTCCCACATATCCTCTGTAAATAATGACAACACTCCCACATATCCTCTGTAAATAATGACAACACTCCCACATATCCTCTGTAAATAATGACACCACTCCCACATATCCTCTGTAAATAATGACAACACTCCCACATATCCTCTGTAAATAATGACACCACTCCCACATATCCTCTGTAAATAATGACACCACTCCCACATATCCTCTGTAAATAATGACACCACTCCCACATATCCTCTGTAAATAATGACACCACTCCCACATATCCTCTGTAAATAATGACACCACTCCCACATATCCTCTGTAAATAATGACACCACTCCCACATATCCTCTGTAAATAATGACACCACTCCCACATATCCTCTGTAAATAATGACAACACTCCCACATATCCTCTGTAAATAATGACACCACTCCCACATATCCTCTGTAAATAATGACACCACTCCCACATATCCTCTGTAAATAATGACACCACTCCCACATATCCTCTGTAAATAATGACACCACTCCCACATATCCTCTGTAAATAATGACACCACTCCCACATATCCTCTGTAAATAATGACACCACTCCCACATATCCTCTGTAAATAATGACACCACTCCCACATATCCTCTGTAAATAATGATACAATCCTAGGAACCCCTGTAAACAGTTACACTCTTGGGAACCATTTGTAAATACTGACACACTCCCAGAGACCCATATGAATACTGATACACTACCGGGAACCCCCTGTAAATACTGACACATTCCCAGGGCTCCCCCTATAAATATTGATACAATCCCAGGGACGCCCCCCCCCCCAAATAAATGCTGACACACTGCAGGGAACCCTTGTAAACATTGACATAATCTACTGTGAATACTGACACATTCCCGGAGATTGCCTGGAAATAGCAGCACATTTCTATCAGCCTCTTGTAAGTACTGACTCATTCCTGGGGATCCCCTGTAAATAATATCAGAACCTCGGGGGATATCTGAGGGCGTGCTGGATTGTTGGAGGTGCGGCCTTTTGGATGAGATGTTCGACCGAGACCCCGTCGGCCTGTTCAGGTAGACGTAAATGATCTCATGACTCTACAATGAGAACAGCAGGTAGTTCTTCCCGTGTCCTGGTCAATATTCCTCCCTCAAAAAACCCCCCCAGATTAACTGGTCCATCATCTCATTGCTATCTGGGATTTGCCAAGTGCAAAATGGCTGCCTTGATTGCCCACATAACAGGAGACACTGCTCTTCAAAATAACCCTCTGAATGTGAAGTGCTTTAGAATGTTTTTGAGAGATGTAATAAGACACCAATGTGTAAATACAAGTCATTTAATATCCCACAGGATGATTTCAGCCCAAGTAGCTGACATCCTGGTGTAGTGCAGTTAGCGTCTGAAGCATTATATTTGTTATGGTCTGGAATGCGCTGCCTGAAAGGGTGGTGGAAGCAGATTCAATAATAACTTTCAAAAGGGAATCAGATTAAAAACTTGAAGGGGGGAATTTGCAGGGCTATGGGGAAAGGTAGTGGGACTAAATGGATAGCTCTTTCAAAAGAGCCGGCACAGGCATGATGGGCCGAATGGTCTTCTGCGCTGTATCATTCTATGATTTGCCTTTTCCTATTATTACTGTATTCGGTCAGTTCTCCCGTCAGAAACAGCTTATATCCTCTGTCGTGTCCCTATTTCCCCCGCCAGATGTGGTGCAACAATTGCTGGTATGCGACCGAGCAGCAGTCTCTCTGAAAGATGTAACTGGTTGTTCGTGGAGCATGGCTTACAATACAAACCAACTTAGTCGCTTCGACACTGAGAAGAGCCGGTTCATCGTCGAGAACCCAACAGTGAAAAGTGAAGTTGACAGTTTGAATAAGGATCCAAAAGCCCTGCGGAACACCCAGAATGAGATGCAGGACAACATAAATTTTCTCAGTCGGCTCCTGAAGGCCGGAGCTGCCACCCTCGATCGGAAAGGTGAAACATCTGGTCAGGCCTAGACCTGGGCTCCATGTCAGACCCTTCTGTGTCCTTGTGGTTTCCCTCCTAAAATCTGCAGGCTTTTTTGAAAACCCAAGCTTGGTGTCATGATAATCACCACTTCCTGATTCACCTCAACTTCTTTCTAGCCTTTTCAAATTTCAGGGTGCCCTACTCTGAGTCTTGGTCCTTACATAGGAATAGGAGGCCATTCAGCCCCTCAAGCCTGTTCTGCCGTTCATGATCTGTATCTTAACTCCATCTATCCGCCTCAATACCCTTACCCAATAGAAATCTATCAATCTCAGTTTTGAAATCTTCAATTGACCCCCCCAGCCTCAACAGCTTTTTGGGGGAGAGAGTTCCAGATTTCCACTCCCCTTTGTGTGAAGAAGTGCTTCCTGACATCACCCCTGAACGGCCTTGCTCTAATTTTAAGGTTAAGCCCCCTTGTTCTGGATCTCTCCACCAGAGGAAATAGTTTCTTTCCATCTACCCTATCAAATCCTTTAATCATCTTACACACCTCAATTAGATCACCCCTTAATCTTCTATACTCGAGGGAATACAAGTCTAGTTTATGCAAGCTGTCCTCAGTAATTTAACCCTTTTAGCCCTGGTATCATTCTTCACTTGGGTTACTCAGTTAAACAAAGATATAACAATGAGTGAATGTGAGTATATTTATACATCCGATGCCTGTTTATGCACATGGCTCAAATTGAACAAATTTATGTTATGGGCAATTAAGAGAAGGTTATGGATTTGAACCTCGCTCCAGAGATTTGGACCCATAATCTAGGCCAACACACAAGTGCAGTACTGAGGCAGTGCTGCATTCTTGGATGTGAGACATTAAATGGGATAATTCCGGTGGTTGAGGTATTGGAAGAAGAACAGGGAGTTTGGCCAGTGTCCTGGGCCAACATTCCTCCTTTAACCAACACCACCAAAAACAGATTAACTGGTCATTCACCTCACTGCTGTTTGTGGGATTACATTGAATTACATAGAATTTACAGCACAGAAACAGGCCATTCGGCCCAACTGGTCCATGCCAGTGCTTTTGCTCTACACGAGCCTCCTCCCTCCCTACTTCATCTCACCCTATCAGCATATCCTTCTATTCCTTTCTCCCTCACGTGTTTATTTAGTTTCCCCCTAAATGCATCTATGCTATCTATGGATCTTGCTGTGTGCAGAATGACTGCTATGTTTGCCTACAAAACAACTGTCACTGCACTTCAAACTAATTCACTGGATGTGAAGGGCTTTGAAACGTTGCAACAATGTGACGAGGTGCTATATAAATCCATTTCTATCTTTTCTTAATGCTACTTAGCTCTGCTGTTGGACCTGTGGGTAAAAGCATGTTATAATATGGTCATGAACCTGTGGAAGAGGAAGTGCCCAGTCCCTGGACTGTGCTGAGTTAGCTGATCTCAGGGATGGAATGGTGATGGTGATCTTAGCAATCATGGGCTGGGGAGAGGGGGCAATCAATCAGGGCTCCTGCTCTTGAATGCTATCCAGTGACTCCTGCTGGAGTGTGTGTGTGCGTCAGCTGAGGACAGGTTCAGGCTTGGTTGCCATGCCCTCACATGGTCAAATAGCCTGCCAATGCACACTGTCTGGGCTCACAGGTGAAGAATTGGGTGAGGCACCAGAGAGCAGCTGACACCCGTGGAACCCATTCCCCAGCGAGAGTCAGGGCCTTCTGAAGTGAAAAATGTTGTGGGGGGGCGGGAAATTAAAAGTAACTGTGTCTATTCTCAGAGACGCCTTCAGTGACTATCAACTTCCACGACCTGGAAATCCATGGGCAGCCCAGCCAGCTCCTGTGCACAGTAACCGGTTTTTATCCAAAGGCCCTCAACATTACCTGGCTGAGAAATGGTAGGAGCATCCAACACGAGGTGGTGCAGACTGATATCCTCCCAAACAGTGATGGGACCTTTCAGACAGTTGCATTCGTTAACTTTGATCCGAAGACAAAGAACATTTACACCTGCTATGTGGAGCACACCAGCATCCCAGAGGGGCTCCACGTGGACTGGGGTATGTTCCAAATGTCTTGTACATTCACATTTAACAATAGGTTGGATACATCTCATCCAGAAGCTTACAAACTGACCTTTCATCTCTGGCACCTGGGTTCAAACTCAATCAAACTGATAAAACAAAAGGCTTCTCTATTGTGGGTTGTCTACGTAGTGATTTACAGGGCAGTCTTGTTTGGAGTTAGCGGGAACTATCCACTGAGGGTGGGATTAAGTTAGTGTGGATGGAGCATTATTCCGTATCTAACCCATGCTGTACCTTCCCTGGGAATGTTTGACGGGACAGTGCAAAGGGAGCTTTACTCTGTATCTAACCCTGTACCTGCCCTGGGAGTGTTTGATGGGACAGTGTAGAGGGAGCTTTACTCTGTATCTAACCCGTGCTGTACCTGCCCTGGGAGTATTTGATGGGACAGTGTAGAGGGAGCTTTACTCTGTATCTAACCCGTGCTGTACCTGCCCTGGGAGTATTTGATGGGACAGTGTAGAGGGAGCTTTATTCTGTATCTAACCCGTGCTGTACCTGCCCTGGGAGTGTTTGATGGGACAGTGTAGAGGGAGCTTTACTCTATCTAACCCGTGCTGTACCTGCCCTGGGAGTGTTTGATGGGACAGTGTAGAGGGAGCTTTACTCTGTATCTAACTCGTGCTGTACCTGCCCTGGGAGTGTTTGATGGGATAGTGGGTGCAAAAGCTGAACAAATGTTTCAATCTCCAATACTGACCACCCTTTCCCTTGATGATGACAAAACATCCATTCCCCATCTCCATTTCAGAAAGCAGCAGAATTTCCCAGTGGTATAAAGTGAGCCCCAAGAATCACTGCTGCAAGTCTGGATGAAAAGAAGGTTACCTGCATCTCAAATCTTAAGACGAACACCATTGAATAGAATGTCAACCTCTTGGCCATATTGAAGGGGATGTGACCCCTGCCAGTGGATAACGGGGAGAAATAAGGGTCCCCAAAAAAGGTCTTACCTGTACTGTACAGCAATCCCCTTAGCACAGGAATGAAGCTAAGTACAATATAAATCTCAGCTACTGAGTTGAGTTTTTCTGGACTGTGAGGTTAATTTGAGGTCAGTGGGAGAAGATTAGGATGAGTGAGGCCACGCAGTGAGATGACGTCTCATGCAAGGTTTCATCATGCAAAACCACTGACTAGAAAGTGGGAAAGGTACGGAGAAAGGGAGTGTGGATAATAGAGTTTTATTGTAGTTCAATGCAAGTCATTTTACTATTTTATTTTCATTCTCTGTTTACAACTTTCTGCCCTCCCCCCACCCCCTGCAAGACCACCAAAGTAAGAATTCACTCACCGCTGGGGCCATTATTGGGATACTGATTGGAATAGCCGGAATCGTCACTGCTGTGGCCGGAGGCATCATTCGTGGGAAGCATCATGGTAACAGTACTCAACATTTGTAAATATGTTCTGTTCATTTCAAGGGCCATTGTCCGTGTTAAATCCAAGATCTGACATGTGCTATCCTTTGTAAGTTTCAGCATAGATTACATAGAATTTACAGCACAGAAACGGGCCATTCGGCCCAACTGATCTATGCCGGTGTTTATGCTCCACATGAGCCTCCTCCCAACCTACTGGAAATTATAGACCAGTTAGCCTAACATCTGTGGTGGGTAAAATTTTGGAGTCTATTATTAAGGAGACAGTAGCGGAACATTTGGATAAACATAATTTAATAGGACAAAGTCAGCATGGCTTTACGAAGGGGAAGTCATGTCTGACAAATTTGCTTGAGTTCTTTGAGGACATAACGTACAGGGTGCATAAAGGGGAACCAGTGGACGTAGTGTATTTAGACTTCCAGAAGGCATTCGACAAGGTGCCACATAGAAGATTATTGCTCAAGATAAAGAATCACTGGATTGGGGGTAATATTCTGGCATGGGTGGAGGATTGGTTATCTAACAGGAAGCAGAGAGTTGGGATAAATGGTTCATTCTCGGACTGGCAACCAGTAGCCAGTGGTGTTCCGCAGGGGTCGGTGCTGGGTCCCCAACTCTTTACAATCTATATTAACGATTTAGAGGAGGGGACCGAGTGTAACATATCAAAGTTTGCAGATGATACAAAGATGGGAGGGAAAGTGGAGAGTGAGGAGGACATAAAAAACCTACAGGGGGATATAGACAGGCTGGGTGAGTGGGCGGAGATTTGGCAGATACAATACAATATTGGAAAATGCACTTTGGCAGGAAAAATCAGAGAGCAAGTTATTATCTTAATGGCGACAAACTGGAAAGTACTGCAGTACAAAGGGATCTGGGGGGTCCGAGTGCAAGAAAATCAAAAAGTTAGTATGCAGGTGCAGCAGGTGATCAAGAAGGCCAACGGAATGTTGGCTTTTATTGCTAGGGGGATAGAATATAAAAACAGGGAGGTATTGCTGCAGTTATATAAGGTATTGGTGAGACCGCACCTGGAATACTGCATACAGTTTTGGTCTCCATACTTAAGAAAAGACATACTTGCTCTCGAGGCAGTACAAAGAAGGTTCACTCGGTTAATCCCGGGGATGAGGGGGCGAACATATGAGGAGAGGTTGAGTAGATTGGGACTCTACTCATTGGAGTTCAGAAGAATGAGAGGCGATCTTATTGAAACATATAAGATTGTGAAGGGGCTTGATCAGGTGGATGCGGTAAGGATGTTCCCAAGGATGGGTGAAACTAGAACTAGGGGGCATAATCTTAGAATAAGGGGCTGCTCTTTCAAAACTGAGATGAGGAGAAACTTCTTCACTCAGAGGGTAGTAGGTCTGTGGAATTTGCTGCCCCAGGAAGCTGTGGAAGCTACATCATTAAATAAATTTAAAACAGAAATCGACAGTTTCCTAGAAGTAAAGGGAATTAGGGGTTACGGGGAGCGGGCAGGAAATTGGACATGAATTTAGATTTGAGGTTAGGATCAGGTCAGCCATGATCTTATTGAATGGCGGAGCAGGCTCGAGGGGCCGATTGGCCTACTCCTGCTCCTATTTCTTATGTTCTTATGTTCTTACTCCATCTCACCCTATCAGCATATCCTTCTATTCCTTTCTCCCTCATGTACTTACCTAGCTTCCCCTTAAATGCATCTGGATTGCTGGATCTAGTTCTGGGGAATGAGGTGGGTCAAGTGGAGTAAGTGTCAGTGAGGGAACATTTAGAGAACAGCGATCATAGTATCATTAGGTTTAGATTAGTTATGGAAAAGGACAAGGAGCAATCTAGAGTAAAAATACTTAATTGGAGGAGGGCCAATTTCAATGGGTTGAGAAAGGATCTGGCCTGGCTAAATTGGAATCAAAGATTGGCAGGCAAAACAGTGATCGACCAATAGGCAGCCTTTAAAGAGGAGATGGTGCGGGTACGCTCTGGGTACATTCTCACGAGGGGGAAAGGTACGGCAACCAAAGCCAGAACTCCCTGGATGACAAAAGAGAAAGAGAGTAAAATGAAGCAGAATAAGGGGGCGTAAGACAGGTGTCAGGTTGATAATACAAATGAGAACCAGGCTGAATATAAAAAGTACAGAGGAGAAGTGAAAAAGGAAATAGAGGGGCAAAGATAGAGTATGAGAATAGGCTGGCTGCTCACAAAAGGGAATCCAAAAGTCTTCTACAGGCATATAAATAGTAAATGGGAAGTAAGAGGAGGGGTGGAGCCATTTTGGGACCAGAAAGGAGATCTATGCATGGAGGCAGAGGGCATGGCCGAGGTACTAAATGAGTACTTTGCATCTGTCTTTACCAAGGAAGAAGATGCTGCCAAAGTCACAGTAAAGGAAGATGTAGTTGAGATACTGGATGGGCTAAAAATTGCTAGAGGAGGTACTAGAAAAGCTAGCTGTACTTAAAGTAGATAAGTCACCCGGTCCGGATGGGATGTATCCTTGGTTGCTGAGGGAAGTAAAGGTGGAAATTGCAGAGGTGCTGTTCATAATCTTCCAATCCTCCTTAGATATGGGGGTGGTGCCAGAGGATTAATAAAGGAAAGCCAGCATGGGTTTGTTAAAGGACAATCGTGTTTAACTAACCTGATTGAGTTTTTTGATGAGGTAACAGAGAGGGTTGATATTGCGTATATGGACTTTCAAAAGGCATTTGATGAAGTGCCACATAATAGGCTTGTCAGCAAAATTGAAGCCCATGGAATAAAAGGGGCAGTGGCAGCATGGATATGAAATTGGCGAAGTGACAGGAAGCAGAGAGTAGTGGTGAACGGTTGTTTTTCGGACGGGAGGAAGGTGTAAATGATGTTTGCCAGGGGTCGGTGCTGGGACCACTGCTTTTTTTGATATATATTAATGACTTGGACTTGGGTGTACAGGGCACAATTTCAAAATTTGCAGATGACACAAAACTTGGAAGTGTAGTAAATAGTGAGGAGGATAGTGATAGACTTCAAGAGGACATAGACAGGCTGGTGGAATGGGCGGACACGTGGCAGATGAAATTTAACATAGAGAAGTGCAAATTGATAGGAACAGCAGTAGGCCATTCAGCCCCTTGTGCCTGCTCCGCCATTTGATAAGATCATGGCTGATCTGTGATCTAACTCCATATACCTGCCTTTGGCCCATATCCCTTAATACCTTTGGTTGCCAAAAAGCCATCTATCTCAGATTTAAATTTTGCAATGAGCTAGCATCAATTGCCGTTTGCGGAAAAGAGTTCCAAACTTCTACCACCCTTTGTGTGTAGAAATGTTTTCTAATCTCACTCCTGAAAGGTCTGGCTCTAATTTTTAAACTGTGCCCCCTACTCCTAGAATCCCCAACCAGCGGAAATAGTTTCTCTCTATCCACCCTATCTGTTCCCTTTAATATCTTATAAACTTCGATCAGATCACCCCTTAACCTTCTAAACTCTAGAGAATAAAACCACAATTTGTGTAATCTCTCCTCGTAACTTAACCCTTGAAGTCTGGGTATCATTCTAGTAAACCTACGCTGCACTCCCTCCAAGGCCAATATGTCCTTCCGAAGGTGCGGTGCCCAGAACTGCTCACAGTACTCCAGGTGCGGTCTAACCAGGATTTTGTGTAGCTGCAGCATAACTTCTGCCCCCTTGTACTCTAGTCCTCTAGATATAAAGGCCAGCATTCCATTAGCCTTGTTGATTATTTTCTGCACCTGTTCATGACACTTCAATGATCTATGTACCTGAACCCCTAAGTCCCTTTGGACATCCACTGTTTTTAACTTTTTACCATTTAGAAAGTACCCTGTTCTATCCTTTTTTGATCCAAAGTGGATGATCTCACATTTGCCTACATGAATTCCATTTGCCACAGTTTTGCCCATTCACCTAATCTATCAATATCCCTCTGTAATTTTATGTTTTCATCTACACTGCTTACAATGCCACCAATCTTTGTGTCATCGGCAAACTTAGATATGAGACTTTCTATGTCTTCATCTGAGTCGTTAATAAATATTGTGAATAATTGAGGCCCCAAGGCAGATCCCTGCGGGACTCCACTAGTCACATCCTGCCAATGTGAGTACTTACCTTGTCCCTACTCTCTGTCGCCTTTCACTCAGCCAACTTCCTAACCACATACATTTTGGCAGGAAGAATGAGAAGAGGCAATATAAATTAAATGGTACAATTCTAAAGGAGGTGCAGGAACAGAGACACCTGGGGGTATATGTGCACAAATCTTTGAAGGTGGCAGGGCAGGTTGAGAAAGCGGTTAAAAAAGCATACGGGATCCTGGGCTTTATAAATAGAGGCATAGAGTACAAAAGCAAGGAGGTTATTTTGAACCTTTATAAAACACTGGTTTGGCCAAAACTGGAGTATTGTGTCCAATTCTGGGCACCACACATTAGGAAGGATGTGAAAGGCTTAGGGAGGGTGCAGAAAAGATTTACTAGAATGGTTCCAGGAATGAGGGACTTCAGCTATGTGGAGAGACTGGAGAAGCTGGGATTGTTCTCCTTAGAGCAGAGAAGGTCAAGAGGAGATTTGATAGAAGTGTTCAAAATCATGAAGGGTTTAGATAAAGTAAATAAAGAGAAACTGTTCCCATTGATGGAAGGATTGAGAACCAGAGAACACAGATTTAAGGTGATTGGCAAAAGAACTAAAGACGACATGAGGAAATCTTTTTTATGCAACAAGTTATGATCTGGAATGCGCTGCCTGAAGGGGCGGTGGAAGCAGATTCAATCATGGCTTTCAAAAAGAAATTGGATAAATAATTGAAAGGAAAAAATTTGCAGCGCTACGGAGAAAGAGCAGGGGAGTGGGAATAACTGGATTGTTCTTACAAAGAGCCGGCACAGGCTCGATGGGCTGAATGGCCTCCTTCTGTGCTGTAACCATTCTATCATTCTATGCTATTCGCCTCAACTACTCCTTGTGGTAGCGAGTTTCACATTCTGCCCACTCTCTGAGATATTTATGGCCCCTAGTTTTGGTCTCCACCACAAATGGAAACATCATCTCTACGTCTACCCTATCGAACACCTTCACAATTTTAAAGACCTCTATCAGGTCACCCCTCAGCCTTCATTTTTCTAGAGAAAAGAGCCCCAGCCTGTTCAGTCTTTTCCAGATAGTTATAACCTCTCAGCATGTTTGTGAATTGCAAATCACATAAGACTCAAAAAATTATTCATGAAATATGTTTAGTGCATGTGCTCAGTGCTGTCACATGTTTAGATACGAACAGTGACTGACAGGAAAAGACCCACTGATCCATCCAGCCTGTTCCTTGTGCATCACAATGTATACACTCCCCACCCGAAAGTCATGTGATCGAAAGGCGAGAAAACAGATTTAAAAACCCAGGCCAATTAGGGAAAAAAATCTGGAAGGTTCCTCTCCGACCCCTTATACGCGATCAAAACTAGTCAAGGAGACCACTCTGATTAATGTTATACGGTACCTACCTAGATGCACTAACCACTCTTCAGAATCCAGGCTGACACTCCAGTGCAGTACTGAGGGAGTCCTGCACTGTCGGAGGTGCCGTCTTTCGGTTGAGACATTAAACCGAGGCCCCATCTGCCCTCTCAGGTAGATGTAAAAGATCCCATGGCACTAATTCTCCCTAGTGTCCTGGCCAATATTTATCCCTCAACCAATATCACCAAAGCAAAACCAGATGACCTGGTCATTTATCACATTGCTGATTGTGGGATCTGGCTGTGCACAAATTGGCTGCTGCGTTTCCTACATTACAACAGTGGCCACACCTCAAAAGTATTTGATTGGCTGTAAAGTGCTTTGGGACGTCCTGAGGTCGTGAAAGGCACTATATAAATGCAAGTCTTTCTTCCTTTTCAAAACAAAATGTTGGAAGTTTTGAAGACTTGAAGTAAATAAAGCTTTAGTGCCTCCCCAATGCCTCAGTGGATAAATCCAACATATGGCGTGTAACTGAATCGTCTGCACCAGATGGTTCACTGATCTATTCTGGGGTGACAGCATGGGGTGGCCTCTTGAGCTGGGGAAGGCGCTAAATCAGCCAGATCTCTTGTTCATCATTGCTGCCCAGTGATCACTGCTGAAAGGGGCACATCTATAAGGAAAGGGTCAGGCTTGGCCGTAATGCCTCCCCGCTGCCAAATAGCCATCATTGAAGAGTGACCACGTTGGTGAGGGCTGTTGGCATCTATGGACGTAAATCCCACATTTTATCGTAGCGCAGACATTCTCTGAACGCTCTGATCACTGGAAGCAGTGATCGTAGAGGGACTTCCATAAGCCTAGTGTCATCAATTCAGTGCACTTGTTGTAAACTTCAAGGTTTTAATTCTGATTTATGTCCCGTTCAGGCTGCCAGTCCCGTATCACCACACCAACAGGTAAGACAAATACATAATATTCACTGCGGGCAGTTTCGCATTGATATGGGTGGGTTGGGAGAACCAGACATGTACTTACAGCGAGCTGTTAACCTCTTCTGCTTCTCAGTGGTTTTCATAAAAGACCAACAACAACGAAAGTCGAACCGGAGTCAAGTCAGCATGCAATCGAACGCCTCCGCCTCTAGCGCAAATTCAGGTAACAGCTTCCCTGGCACGAGACAAAAACAGTCACAAGCGTGGCATCGTACTGGCATCGAGGTGTTGTGTTGGACTTCATGAATGAGGGCTCCCAGCGCAGAGCTTTGCCCGAGAGGAGCATCTATTGGGAATTCAGATAAGGAAAACAGTGCAAATTTGTAAAATTAACTCTTATTTATTTATTTAATCATAAAAGTTATGCACAGTGGTCATTTACAATGTTACAGACTAGTGTTAGTGCAGGTTGTATTGGTCTTACAAAGAGAAGCATGGACTCTATCAGGTCCATTCTCTCCACTGACCAGGTACAATCTGCTTTATTATGGACTGTAACCAGCATTTCCAACTAAATTCTTAAAAATTCATTCTTGGGACATGGGCGTTGCTGGCGAGGCCGGCATTTATTGCCCGTCCCTAGTTGTCCCTTGAGAAGGTGGTGGTGAGCCGCCTTCTTGAACCGCTGCAGTCCGTGTGGTGGAGATGCTCTCACAGTGCTGTTATCTGGGGAGTTCCAGGATTTTGACCCAACGATGATGAAGGAACGGCTGATGTATGTCCAAGTTGGGATGGTATGTGACTTGGAGGGGAACCTGGAGGTGATATCAAGTTATACTGAAAAGAGAATGGTTTGCGGGCAAGGAGCTGTCCTTGGTACCGAAACTCTGCCCTTCATGAGCTTCGCACTTAGTTGCCCAGTGTAAGCTGGCAGAGCTGGCAGTGTCTCTTCTTCCAGGTCAGAGAGTTAAGGGTTTGGGATGAAAGGAGACCAGCAGGGCCTTTGCAGTAACCCAACCTTGCCTGTGAAGACAGCAGAATCTCTATTTCACGCACTTTCCTGATTATCTATCAGAGTTTTTGCAAGACAAAGACTGTGCAATACATCGTCTCCTTGCACAACCATGATAACCTCAATCTCCTTCTGTCCAAGAAAGAGTCGATTCAGCTTCTGTTATTGTAAGGGTTACGGAACCAAGGCGTGTAGATGGAGTTAAGGTACAGGTGAGCCATGATCTAATAGAATGGCAGAACAGGCTGGAGGGGCTGAATGGCCTCCTCCTGTTCCTATGTATTGTACTTGTCATCGTTCTCATGCCAAGGAGATTGCTATACAGTACACGCAAGACCAAAATTTGCCGACTCTCAATTATCTGCCAATTTCCATTGTAACATCGAGGGCCGGGGGTGGGTGTCCCCTCCATTATAGTGGATAGTAGATATCCCGTTGTATATTAATGTGTAGACATATTGACTTCTATGAGAATGTAGCAGCTCAGAGCCCCTGTCTACGTGTTGACTTTAAGTTTTATTCTGTATTTCAGGAGATGGCTTGACAAAACATGTTGGATAAGGTGAGCACACTACTGAATGTTTGTATTTAAACCTCAATTTGCCACTGACCCTGTTATTAAAGGGGATGTGCATTCTTTTACTGCTGCCTCTCAGTGCTTCTTGTTCCTGTGTGTGAAAAGCGCTGGCTGGAGACAGCATAGGGGTAACCACTCAGCCCACCCACCCCCTCCCACCTGTGACACTGTGAAATGACCCTCCTGTACCAGGAGTGCAGATAGCTGGGTGTGGGCAATACTTCCCGATCAGGATCTCGCTGAAGCAAGACTTGATGGGTGTCACTGCTAAGAGATGTGGAGACAAAATGGCTGTTTACAGCCAGCAGTGATAATGGATGAAACAGAGGCACAATGGCGGGACTAAGAGCTGCCAATAACTATGTACAGATGTCTCCCTTATTCACAATAAGATATTGGATTACAGCATCACGCTTTTGCTCTCTTGTGTTGAAGCCACATGTCTGGGCCTGCAGACTGTGATGAATACATGACAAAAGTAGATCAAACCTTCCATCCTTCGGGTAATTTATTCCAGCCAGGAACCATTGCTGGTCTGTGCAAAGTTAGCTGATCTCAGTTGGGGGAGAGGATAGCGCAGTAGTAGCACCACAATGGCCTTAGTGCCCTTGGGTTAGAGTGGGGAATAATGGAAAAGGTGCATTGTAGATCCACAAGGGATGAGGAACTACAGTTAAGAAGAGCCATGAATAGGTAGGGCTTTTTTACTGGAGCCAAGAAGGTTAAGGGAGGGTGACCCAATAGATGTTTTCAAGATCATGAAGGGTTATGATAAAGTCCACAGGTCAGTGAGATGGTCGTGAGGGGTAAAATTTAAAATAATTATAAAAGGAATTAAATAGGTTATTAAAAACATTTACTTAAACCAGGGTGAAGAGGGGTGGGAGGAGGCTCGTGTGGAGTATAAACACCGGCATAGACCAGTTGGGCCGAATGGCCTGTTTCTGTGCTGTATATTTTATGTAAGGGTGGCTAAAATGTGGAATTCTCCACCACAAACTATTACTGAAGCAGAGCCCATGAATTCTTTGTAAAAGGGAATTAAACAGTTGCTTGATAAAGGGGAATATTAAAGGGTATGGAGAGCAAGCAGCAGAGTGGGATTAGACTTGATAGCTCGTGGAGAAAAACACCAGCAGACTCGACGGGCCAAATGGGCTGTTTCTGTGTTGTAACATTCAATGATTCTAATCAGCCATGGTTTCTGCTCTTCTTTGCCAAAAAAAAAGGGACGATGGAGAGAAGGATTAAACAATGTTATTGAATTCAGAATATCCACCAATGTTTGGAGACCAGCTGACCATAGTCTTTGTCTTCCCCTTCATCCTCTCAGACTGGTTGAACGTGGCTTGCTGCTGTAAATTGCTGCTGTGTGAATTCCCAAGTGAAACCACTTCCGTATAGCCGAGATTCGACTCTTAGCAACTGAATCAAGAATGGCCAATCCCTTCAGAGACTGAGTGACACGGGGCAGTCAGGGTAATACAGCCCTCAGTTGATATGTTTATCAAACTAAGCTGCTCTGAGCTGGGTTAACTGGAAAACTTCACTAACTCCATCATTTCATTGAGTGATGACTTCCTGCACCTATGAAGACCAAACACGGTGTGGGGTGGGTGGTGGGGGGCGTGCTGTACATTAAGCAAGTAATTGCAATAAGATTTTATCTGTACTGACAAAAACTGAGTTCTTTTCTGTATAAAGGTTGATATTTTCTATCAAATTTGATTTGATTTGATTTCTATGGTTTTACACATTTCATTTGAAATTACATTTTTGCTTCATTTCTTTTAACACTCCTGCAGGTGAAGACCGTCAGTATTGGGGAAACTACATTTCTGTCACCCAGTGTCAGCATCAAGTGCTCCCCGCTCAGGGTGAACTAGCTGCTGCATTCGGTCACCACCCTTTACCCTTGTCCTTTACCCTCTGGGACCTTGGTTTAAATCCAGCCCAAAGGAGTGGGATTAAAACCTCTGCTGTCCACTGGCTTTAAAGGGCCCCATCTGAAATGAGTTTTGAGCATTTCACAATAGGCATTGCCCACAGCACAAGACTTTCTGCAGTATCAAACGTTGTTTGATAAAGCTCCCATGAAGCGCCTTGGGACGTTTTACTATGTTGAAGGCACTCTATGAATGCAAGTTGTTGTTGTTCCAGATAAGTTGGAAATCTCACCCGGATGTCAGTGAAAATACATCAGTAATCAGCACACTGAGAAAGCCGCATTCTAGCAATCCAGATCCATCAACAGAGCCCATTTCCCTCTTGCCTCAATTCACCACAATGTTCCAAAGTGTCTGTCTCCACCCAGTAGTAACACTCTTGCCTCTGAGTGAGAAGGTCGAGGGTTCAAGTCCCACTCCAGAGACTTGAGTACATAATCCAGGCCGACACTCCCGGTGCAGTATTGAGGGAGTGCTGCACTGTCGGAGGTGCCATCTTTTGGATGAGACGTTAAACCGAGGCTCTGTCTGCCCGCTCAGGTGGGTGTAAATAATCCCATGGCACTATTCCAAGGGGAGGTGCCCTAGCCAACATTTGTTTTTAAAAAATAAACTGGTCACATATCTCATTGCTGTGTGATGTACCTTGCTGTATGCAAACTGGCTGCAGTGTTCCTGACAGTACATTAACAATTCCACTTCAAAAGTTCTTCATTTGCTGTGAAGCGTTTTGGGACATCCGGCGGTCGTGAAAGGCGCTATATAAATGCAGGTTTATTCTTCTAACTCCAGAGCTGCCATTAGTAATCTCCCATGCTGGAGGGGAGAGATATGAGAACAATTTGATAAACTGGGGCTGTTTGGCCTCAAAAAGAGACACCCCTGAGTGGACCATCCAGAGGTTTAGAAAGTTCTTCATGGGATAAAGTGAACCCGAAACAATACTTTTAGATGCAAGAGGGCAGAGGGTCAAGCTTGTGAAGGGCAAGTTTAGGACAGGTGTCAGCATGTACTTATTTACAGAGGATGATATCACAGATCCAAGGCAGTAGAGGATTACAGTAATCTGTAATCATTGAACAGCAGCTAATGGGGAGACGGCAGGGTTGTTTTTTTTTGGAAGGGTGAGATCAAATGAGCCTTCTTTAAAGGCCTTCTTTATCCGAACCAACATTGTGATCGATGAGAATATTGCTGATATATCACCACTCCCACTGGCATCACCCTTCACAATATCACAACAGGAGTTCTGTACAACATGGCTGCCTCTCAGCAGCATTCTTAGAAGTATAAGATTTTAGGATAAATTGAAGAAGATTTGACTCGCTGCACGACGACTCAATTAAAATTACATAGCCATAGCCCAGCCATCAGCATGAGTTGCGTGAAATACCGGTAGGAAATGCTCAGTTAGTATCACTTTCACTTTTAAGACACTTCAAGCCTCACTTCAGGACTTGAACATATAATCTGTGCTGCCTTCAGAGGTGCTGTCTTTCAGGTGATATGTTAAAGTGAGGTCCTCCTATAGGATGGTTCAGGTAGATGTAAAAGATCCCCATGGTGTTACTGGAAGAAGAGCAGGGAGTTCTCTTCATGTCCTGGCCAAAATTCCTCCTCAACCAGCTACACCAAACACAGATTAACTGGTCTTTCATCACTTCACTGTGCACAAAATGGCTGCCACATTTACCAGATTACCACAAGTCACTGCACTTTAAAGTAATTAATTGGATGTGAGGAGCTCTGGGATTAGAGTAATCCACTGGATGTGAGGAGCTCTGGGATTAGAGTAATCCATTGGATGTGAAGTGTTCTGGGATTAGAGTAATCCACTGGATGTGAAGTGCTCTGGGATTAGAGTAATCCATTGGATGTGAAGTGCTCTGGGATTAGAGTAATCCACTGGATGTGAGGAGCTCTGGGATTAGAATAATCCATTGGATGTGAAGTGCTCTGGGATTAGAGTAATCCACTGGATGTGAAGTGCTCTGGGATTAGAGTAATCCATTGGATGTGAAGTGCTCTGGGATTAGAGTAATCCATTGGATGTGAAGTGCTCTGGGATTAGAGTAATCCATTGGATGTGAAGTGCTCTGGGATTAGAGTAATCCATTGAATGTGAAGTGCTCTGGGATTAGAGTAATCCATTGGATGTGAGGAGCTCTGGGATTAGAGTAATCCATTGGATGTGAAGTGCTCTGGGATTAGAGTAATCCATTGGATGTGAAGTGCTCTGGGATTAGAGTAATCCACTGGATGTGAAGTGCTCTGGGATTAGAGTAATCCATTGGATGTGAAGTGCTCTGGGATTAGAGTAATCCATTGGATGTGAAGTGCTCTGGGATTAGAGTAATCCATTGGATGTGAAGTGCTCTGGGATTAAAGAAATCCATTGGATGTGAAGTGCTCTGGGATTAAAGAAATCCATTGGATGTGAAGTGCTCTGGGATTAGAGTAATCCATTGGATGTGAGGAGCTCTGGGATTAGAGTAATCCATTGGATGTGAGGAGCTCTGGGATTAGAGTAATCCATTGGATGTGAAGTGCTCTGGGATTAAAGAAATCCATTGGATGTGAAGTGCTCTGGGATTAGAGTAATCCATTGGATGTGAGGAGCTCTGGGATTAGAGTAATCCATTGGATGTGAGGAGCTCTGGGATTAGAGTAATCCATTGGATGTGAGGAGCTCTGGGATTAGAGTAATCCATTGGATGTGAAGTGCTCTGGGATTAGAGTAATCCATTGGATGTGAAGTGCTCTGGGATTAGAGTAATCCATTGGATGTGAAGTGCTCTGGGATTAGAGTAATCCATTGGATGTGAAGTGCTCTGGGATTAGAGTAATCCATTGGATGTGAGGAGCTCTGGGATTAGAGTAATCCATTGGATGTGAGGAGCTCTGGGATTAGAGTAATCCATTGGATGTGAAGTGCTCTGGGATTAGAGTAATCCATTGGATGTGAAGTGCTCTGGGATTAGAGTAATCCATTTGACGTGAGGAGCTCTGGGATTAGAGTAATCCATTGGACGTGAAGTGCTCTGGGATTAGAGTAATCCATTGGACGTGAGGAGCTCTGGGATTAGAGTAATCCATTGGACGTGAAGTGCTCTGGGATTAGAGTAATCCATTGGACGTGAGGAGCTCTGGGATTAGAGTAATCCATTGGATGTGAGGAGCTCTGGGATTAGAGTAATCCATTGGATGTGAAGTGCTCTGGGATTAGAGTAATCCATTGGATGTGAAGTGCTCTGGGATTAGAGTAATCCACTGGATGTGAAGTGCTCTGGGATTAAAGTAATCCACTGGATGTGAAGTGCTCTGGGATTAGAGTAATCCACTGGATGTGAAGTGCTCTGGGATTAGAGTAATCCATTGGATGTGAAGTGCTCTGGGATTAGAGTAATCCATTGGATGTGAAGTGCTCTGGGATTAGAGTAATCCACTGGATGTGAAGTGCTCTGGGATTAAAGTAATCCACTGGATGTGAAGTGCTCTGGGATTAGAGTAATCCACTGGATGTGAAGTGCTCTGGGATTAGAGTAATCCACTGGATGTGAAGTGCTCTGGGATTAGAGTAATCCATTGGATGTGAAGTGCTCTGGGATTAGAGTAATCCATTGGATGTGAAGTGCTCTGGGATTAGAGTAATCCATTGGATGTGAAGTGCTCTGGGATTAGAGTAATCCATTGGATGTGAGGAGCTCTGGGATTAGAGTAATCCATTGGATGTGAAGTGCTCTGGGATTAGAGTAATCCATTGGATGTGAAGTGCTCTGGGATTAGAGTAATCCATTGGATGTGAGGAGCTCTGGGATTAGAGTAATCCATTGGATGTGAGGAGCTCTGGGATTAGAGTAATCCATTGGACGTGAAGTGCTCTGGGATTAAAGAAATCCATTGGACGTGAAGTGCTCTGGGATTAGAGTAATCCATTGGACGTGAGGAGCTCTGGGATTAGAGTAATCCATTGGATGTGAGGAGCTCTGGGATTAGAGTAATCCATTGGATGTGAAGTGCTCTGGGATTAGAGTAATCCATTGGATGTGAAGTGCTCTGGGATTAGAGTAATCCACTGGATGTGAAGTGCTCTGGGATTAGAGTAATCCATTGGATGTGAAGTGCTCTGGGATTAGAGTAATCCACTGGATGTGAAGTGCTCTGGGATTAGAGTAATCCATTGGATGTGAAGTGCTCTGGGATTAGAGTAATCCATTGGATGTTAAGTGCTCTGGGATTAGAGTAATCCATTGGATGTGAAGTGCTCTGGGATTAGAGTAATCCACTGGATGTGAAGTGCTCTGGGATTAGAGTAATCCATTGGATGTGAAGTGCTCTGGGATTAGAGTAATCCATTGGATGTGAAGTGCTCTGGGATTAGAGTAATCCATTGGATGTGAGGAGCTCTGGGATTAGAGTAATCCATTGGATGTGAAGTGCTCTGGGATTAGAGTAATCCAATGGATGTGAAGTGCTCTGGGATTAGAGTAATCTACTGGATGTGAAGTGCTCTGGGATTAGAGTAATCCACTGGATGTGAAGTGCTCTGGGACTTCCTGAGGATGTGATACCGCACAATATAAATGCATCAGTTAATTCTTCACAATCTCAGAGATATCAAGAGCTGAGCAAGACACAATTCAATGCCCTAATTGCTTTATTTAACTACACGTTCAGAGGTAAACAACAGAATGATCACATGTATATTTCACAATTACAGCAACACTTTTCTGAACTTAACGTGATGTAGTGTAAAAGCAAACCTCCACTTCCAGGATCACAGCTCGTCCTTGGAAAATGAATGCTATAAGGTAAGATAACCACCATACTGAGAGGATGCTGCATTATCAGAGGCACCACCTTTCGGATGAGATGTTAAACGAAGGCCAGGCCTGGTTGTTCAGGTGGATGTTAAAGATCCTGTGGCACTATTGGACAACCAGGCAATTCTCCAGGTGTCCTGGCCAACATCCCTCAACTAACACCACCACCAAAAAATAAATTAACTGGTCATCTTATTGCCACTTATGGGATCTTACTGTAGGCAAAATGGCTGCCATGCTTGCCTAAATAATAGCCATTGCACTGCAAAGTACGTGAAGTTCTTTGGGATGCTTGTGACAGACCTGCTAAGTGCTAAATAAATGCAAGTCTTCCTTTCTTTAAAGACTTGCACAGGATGGAATGAAATTCAGGTTTACCATTGGTAGAAGCAGGAAAGTTTGGTTATAAAAGGCACTTGGATCCCACGGAGTTGAGATGCATTGGCTGAACTTTGAAGGAGACAGATTTGGTATGAATTGCAGCAGAAAGTGCTGGTCCAGGGACAATTCAGTGTCTCAACTTCAGAGACAGATTTATCATTAGTGAATAATGGTTGCTGGTAACCAGTGCTACCAAGGGTTAAATGTTTAGTTAAATTGTAATCCACTACCCTTAAAGAATGATACAGCACAAAAGGAGGCCATTCGCCCATCGTGCCTGTGCCAGTACCTTTGTTGGCGTTCTGGCAGCTCCTCGCATTTGCTGCTATTTAACAGATTTTCTGTCACTATTGAAGAGTGAAGATACATCAAGTTTTTAACTTTTAAAAAAAATTAACCCTGCAAATGATGTACAACCCATTTTCAACATCTCTCAAGCTATAGACCCAGCCGAGATAGGATCAAGTACATGATTTAATTAAAAACTCCCCCAGAAGGTCAGGCAGCATCTGTGGAGCGAGGAATGTAGGGTTAACATTTCAGGTCGATGAACTCTACCTTCCGCTCTTCACAGATGCTGCCTGACCTGCTGAGTATTTCCATCATTGCCTGTCTTTTGCTTTAGATTTCCAACATCTGCAGTATTTCGCTTTTTGTTTCACATTATTTAATTTACAACCATTTTAATGGCACTCACGTACAGAAAAACATCACACAGCACTTTGCAAGAAGCAAAATTAGGGAAAATGGAGAGGGTTGGGGGTATCAAAGCGAAGGGTTTTAAGAAGGCTTCTGAAAAGCAGGGAGGGAGGCGGCACGGCCGAGCGAGGTAGGGAGATTGAGAGATCAGGAGAGCAGGGGCCAAAAGTGTAACTGCCAACGGCGGAACAGATGAGGCAGGAACAAAGAGTAAACAGGAGTCAGAGGGCACATGTGGGGCTGTATGGCTCTGATAGACGGGGCAAGAAATCTCAAAGTGAGGAAGATGATCTTGAAATCAATGCAATGGGACAGGAAAGAAAGCAATGGCACACAGATTTGTGTCCAATAGCCTGAGAGAGAGCAACAGTCACAGACCGCCAGCAAATATTGCACAAAGTTAGAGTCAGTGAATTCGTTTTTCATGCTGAATCTGATGACCTCCTGCGGGAATTCATTTGGATAATCTGAGTGACCCGGTTGACCCGTTTCGCCCAGCAACATAAGCAGAGTCCAGCTGCTGTCCCAAGTATTCCTACAATCAGCCCACAGACTAAAATAGCAAGTTGACTTGAATCCTGCTCAGCGTTTCCTTCCGAGCTATCCGGCACTTCTGGTTCTGTAAACAAACCACAAGCTTATTCGGGACTGTATGAATCAGAAATCAGTTCGAACAGTGAGGTCAGGTCCTTACTCAAACTCCTATTGTGCTTTGTTCCATTTCTACCGTGGCCAGTTTCCCCCTTCTCTCCTGATGGTACTGGGGTATGGGTTGCAAAGGCTCCGGGTGTCCCAAGTATTCCTACAATCAGCCCTCATCCATGTGGCCATTCGTCACGTGCAAGACCAGACAATATCAACAGCAGATTTGATCAGATGTAGCCCAATTCTGTTATCAGCCAATATTCCAGCAGGAGTCACTGGATAGTGATTGGAAACAGGAAACCTGGCTGGTTTAACCTCTCACTAGCCCAGAAGTGCAGAGGTCAATTGTAACACCATCTGGGTTAATACAGATTACATGCAGAGTACAGCTCCCTCTACACTATCCCATCAAGCACATCCGTGCCCTGGCTCGAGGTTAGTTGGAGGAAATGGTATATCTTTTGGCTTCCTGTAACATGCTGAGGGAGGTTCTCCCAGCGTTCGCTGACCTACTTTGGCTCCCGGTCCAGCAATGCTTCAATTTTAAAATTCTCATCCTCATGTTCAAATCCCTCCATGGCCTCACCCCTCCCTATCTCTGTAACCTCCTCCAGCCCCTAGGACCCTCCCAGATCTCTGCACTCCTCCAATTCTGGCCTCTTGCGCATCCCCGATCTTCATCGCTCCACCATTGGCGACCGTGCTTCAGCTGCCTAGGCCCTAAGCTCTGGAATTCCCTCCCTAAACCTCTCTCTCTCCTCCTTTAAGATGTTCCTTAAAACCTGCCTCTTTGACCAAGCTTTTGGTCACCTGTCCTAATATCTCCTTATGTAGCTCGGTGTCAAATTTTGTTTAATAACGCTCCTGTGAAGCGCCTTGGGACGTTTTACGTTATAGGCGCTATATAAATGCAAGTTGGTGTTATTCCAGCACCAACTCTACAGCAAGTAAGAATTGCAGGCATTCTGGTCATTTTTTTTTAAGAGTCTTCAGTTCCACCGTTGGAGGAAGTGATAGCAAGCGTTACCAGCGTCAATGGCACTGTTAACCAATCATTTCAATGCACAATTGGCCAACTGTGACAAACGCAAGGATTTTAATGTAATATTTTTGCGATGGTCCTGCATGCACCCAGTGCATATTGCAAAATCACGACAATTTTCTATCTGTTGATTTCCAAGGTACACTGGCTGCACATGGAGCAATGTGAAATATACCCTATAATAATTTCATTTCTCTTACCCCAGTAGATTATTCTTTGCTCTTTGCTGATGGTGTGAACCACTTTACAGGAATATATGTCACCAGCCGCTGGCTGGATTTCTGTGTATAGGAGCACTTGAAAATGCCAGTCTTCACCAAACAAGAGCCTCGAGGAGTTAACTTCACTGAAAAGAGGTTCCTCATTCTTCTGCAGTGTTACAGTAATTGCCGGAGGGAAAAAACCACTGACGAAACAGGTCAGAATGTTTGTCTCACCGAAGGCAACCGCTTTCTCTGAATACAGGAAGAGCTCGGCAATTTCTGAAAAGACCGAATTAAATATTTCATAATAAACGGACAATTAATGTTTATTGATTTCTTTACATTTTCCCCCTGCTCTCCTGAAGGTGCTGACCCATGTTTGGGGTACTGCACCACACATGTCTCCGATCACACAAGTCATAGGAACGTAGGAACAGCTAGACGAAAATACACCAAAGTCCATCTAGTTCACCTTCTACCATCCTGGTAGTCGCACGATACAACAAATTACTTTTGAAGTGTAATCACTGTTGTTATGCAGGCAAACATGGCAGCTGGCAACATCCCACCAAGAGCAGGTAATCTGTTATTTGGTGTTGTTGGTTGAGCGGGGGAGGGGGGGAATGTTTATCAGAACTCCCTGCTCTTCTTCCAACAGTGCTAAAGTGATCTTTAACATTCACTTGAAGAGGAAGATGGGGCCTCAGCAGAAGGATCACACTTCTGCCAATGCAGCACTCCATCAGTACTGCACTGGATGTCAGTCTAGATGCTGAATTGAAATCGAGTTTCTGTTCCTAATGCTGGTGTGTTCCTTTCTAAACAGAGGAACTGACTGCAACGTTGAAGGGACGTGCTCTATTTGTGTAACAGTGCACACAGTGAATGTGGTCAATGTGACATCCCACAGTGCTAGCTCCTTGTGCATCACTCTCTTAACTCAAACCCCTAATTGAAGGAGTAAGTGAAGTGGATGGCAGCGAGGAAGCTTCATGTGGCAGAGGCCCACAGAATGTCCTGCCATGAATTTGCTATGGGTTCTGTATACTTTCAGGGGTATATCCTGCCACTTGGGACAGATGCAGGTGGTGGCACAAGACTGGCACTGACACGACAGAAAACTGCCTATCTCTGTGGTACTGCATGAATGCCCGTACAACCTCATTGAAGACAATGATCGGGTCCAGCCAGTCACTGCTTCCCAGACTCACCATTTGGGTAAGGTGAGTTGTTGGTCAGAGCTGCCACTTCGTCCATCAGCCTCCGTTGTGACGCTATGGTGCGGTCCCTATTTTTCCGCAGAATCTCATCAAAAAACTGTTGATACTCCTCCAAGCCACTCACTAGGATCTGGGCAGTTGGCAACGTGCTGTCAAAGTAAACAACAGTTCTGTCTTCAGCCCTGAGCTCGGCAACCAGCTCCGGTAGGCTGGGATCATCTGTCGAGAAGATGGTAAACAGCAACTTCCCTTCTTCTGAACGGGATACAAACAAGGGGAAAGAAATGTCTTCGGATTCAATTATCGCACTGTTATTTCTTGGAGCTGATATACAACCTTTAGGTTATAGTGGGTTAAAATACTTGCATTTATATAGCATCTTGCGCATCCCAAAATGCTCCACAGCCAATAAGTTACCTTTGAAATGTAGTCACTGTTGTTATGTAGGCAAACATGGCAGCCAATTTGCATACAAGGTCCCACGAACAGCAGTAAGATAATGGCAGTTCATTTGTTGTTGGTGGCACTGATTGAGGGATAAATGTTAATCAAGAGACCCAGAGAATTCCCTGTGCTACCAGTTAAGACACCGTTCTTTCATCCCTGGATTCAAATCCTGCTGGATGTATGGGTCCAACCTGGAATGATCTCAACCCCAGTTCTTAGAGAGGCCACAGCACAAATATAACTAACCTAGCAATTGCATTCAGAAGACTGCAGGATGATTTATTTAAATTATTTTTAAAATGTAGTCATTTCTAATGATTATCCTCATTTCATTCCACCCCGAATTTCCATCTTAGCCACCTGAAAGTCTTTGGAGGGTTGATACCTCTGAAAGGTCTACCCAGGAAACCCTCATATCTCGCACAAGCAGCAAGTGTCAGCAGGCTCCATGTTAGAGTCCTACATTCAGTCCTCATTTTTCCATTTATAATTGAAACTGCCTATGTAAACATGTCACACTGATTGCAGCAGCACCTCCAGTGGCGGGAGGGTGTAATTACAGTATGGGCAGCTCCCATTATAAGTGTGGAGATAGAAATTTAACAGGAAGTTAGATTTAAGATTTGTAATATAAATGTAGATACAGGTATTTATTGATTAGTCAACAACTCCATTATCGTTGTACCATGCGATTACCAGGATGGTAGAAGGCGTTTTCGGTCTTTTCTCATCTAGCAATTCCTATATAAAAGTACTCCCTGGTCCAAATACTCCCCCCCACCCCAACAATACCCTCTAAGGTGTCAGCTGTGGATCAGTGGATAGCACTCTCATCTTTGAACCTGAAATTCGTGTCCCACTTCAGAGACTGGAGCCCCATAATCCAGGCTGACACTCCCAGTGCAATACTGAGGGAGAGTTGCACTGTCGGAGGTGCCGCCTTTCGGGATGAGACGTTAAGCCGTCTGCCCTCTCAGGAGGATGTGAAAGAACCCATGGCCACTATTTCGAAGAAAAGCAGAGGAGTTCTCCCCAGTGTCCTGGGGCCAATATTTATCCCTCAACACAACATCACTTATAAAAACAAATGCTCTGGTCATTTATCACATTGCTGTTTGTGGGATCTTGCTGTGTGCAATCCTACGTTACAACAGTGACTACACCTCGAAAAAAAAAGTACATCATTGGCTGTAAGGTGCTGTGGGACATCCTGAGGTTGTGAAAAGGCGCTGTATATAAATGAAAGTCCTTTCTTTTTCTAATCCCACCTCAGGTAGAGATCAATGAGATCCATCACCCCCGGTCGCTCTGCATACATAGAATTTTACAACACAGAAACAGGCCATTCGGTCCATCTAGTCTATGTTTATACTCCAAACGAGCCTCCTCCCTCCCTACTTCATCTCAATCTATCAACATATCCTTCTATTCCTTTCTCCCTCATGTACTTTTTTAGCTTCCCCTTAAATCCTTCTGTTATTCACCTCAACCACTCCCTGTGGTAGCAAGTTCCACATTCTCACCACTCTCTGGGTAAAGAAGTTTCTCCTGAATTCCTGATTGGATTTATTAGTGACTATCTTGTACTTATGGCCCCTAGATTTTGGTCTCCCCCACAAGTGAAAACATCTTCTCTATGTCTACCCTATCGAACTCCCTTCATAATTTTAAAGACCTCTATCAGGTCACCCCTCAGCCTTCTCTTTTCTGGAGAAAAGACCCCCAGTCTGTTCAATCCTTCCTGATAGTTAGAAACTCTCAGTTCTGGTATCATCCTTGTAAATCTTTTTTGCACTTTCTCCAATGCTTCTATGTCTCTTTTTGTAAAATGTTTCACATTGTTCTCCTTACTATTTGACCCTGAGATGAGCTTCCGACCCCGTATCTGCTCCATCACCGAGATCCCCTACTTTCATCTCCGTAGCATCGTCCACTTCTGCCCCTACCTCAGCTCATCTGCTGCTGAAACCCTCATCCATGCCTCTTGTTACCTCTAGACTTGACTATTCCAATGCTTTCCCGGTTGACCTCCCATCTTCCACCCTCCATAAACTTCAGCTCATCCAAAACTCTGCTGTCCTATATCCTAACTCGCACCAAGTCCCGTTCACCCATCACCCCTCTGTGCTCGCTGACCTACATTGGCTCCTGGTCCGGGAACGCCTCGATTTTAAAATTCTCCATCCTCGTGTTCCAATCCCCGCCATGGCCTCGCCCCCCCTCCCTACCACTGTAACCTCCTCCAGCCCTACAACCCTCCCAGATCTCTGCGATTTACTTGTACTTCTTTCAATTTATTCGCTGCTCACGGTGCGGTCTCCTCGACATTGGGGAAGAGCAAACATAGACTGGGTAATCGCTTAGCTGAACACCTCCGCCATGTCCGCAAGTGTGATTCTGAGCTTCCTGTCGCTTGCCATTTTAATTCCCCGTCCCACTCCCATTCTGGCCTCTCTATCCTCGGCCTCTTACACTGTTCCAATGAAGCTCAACATAAGCTCGAGGAACAGCACCTCATCTTTCGACCTTCCGGATTCAACATTGAGTTCAATAACTTCCGATTGTAACCACTGCTCCCATTTTTACGGACAGCAAGTGCTGGTAATGGATCTGCTGTTGCCATTTACAGCTCCTCTAGACCCATCTTTTGTTTCTTTACTTGTCCCGTTACCACCCTCCTTGCCTTGCACCATCATCCCTTTTGTCATTCAATCACAGAAAATGCTGGAAAAGCTCAGCGAGCCAGGCAGCAACAGTGGAAAAAGAAACAGGGTTAACGTTTCAGGTCGCAGCTGCATTAACGTCAACCCTGTTTCTTTCTTCGCGGACGCTGCCTCGCTTGCTGAGCTTCTCCTGCATTTTCTGTTTTCATTTCAGATTTCCAGCATCTGCAGGTATTCTGCATTTCTCATCTAGTCACTCCTGCCCTCCACTCTATCACAAACCTTTCCTTTTGTTCTTTCCTCCCCTTTCCCTGATTCTGTACTTGCTTAAAAACTGTTAAATCTTTAACTTCTTCCAGTTCTGGCGAAGGGTCATCGACCTGAGACGTTAACTCTTGTTTCTCTCCCCACATGTTGCCTGACCAGCATTTTCTGCTTTCATTTCAGATTTTCAGCATCCGCAGTATTTTTTTTGTTGCTTTTAATAGAAATGCAAGCTGTTGTTAGAATCATAGAAAATTTAAGGCACAGAAGGAGGCCAATCGGCCCATCGTGTCCGTGCCGGCCGATAATGAGCCACCTAGCCTAATCCCACTTTCCAGCACTTGGTCTGTAGCCCTGTAGGATACGGCACTTCAGGTGCACATCCCCAGGTATTTTTTAAATGAGTTGAGGGTTTCTGCCTCTACCACCCTTTCAGGCAGTGAGTTCCAGACCCCCACCACCCTCTGGGTGAAAAACATTCTCCTCAGCTCCCCTCTAATCCTTCTACCAATTACTTTAAATCTGTGCCCCCTGGTTATTGACCTCTCTGCTAAGGGAAATAGGTCCTTCCTAACCATTCTATCGAGGCCCCTCATAATTTTATACACCTCAATTAAATCTCCCCTCAGCCTCCTTTGTTCCAAAGAAAACAACCCCAGATTATCCAATCTTCCCTCATAGCTACAATTCTCCAGTCCTGGCAACATTCTCGTAAATCTCCTCTGTACCCTTTCTAGTGCAATCACATCCTTCCTGTAATGTGGTGAACAGAACTGTACGCAGCACTCAAGCTGTCGCCTAACCAATGTTTTATACAGTTCTAGCATAACCTCCCTGCTCTTATAGTCTTTGCCTCAGCTAATAAAGGGAAGTCATAGAGTCTAATAAAGGGAAGTATCCCGTATGCCTTCTTAACCACCTTATCTACCTGTCCTGCTACCTTTAGGGATCTATGGACATGCACTCCAAGGTCCCTCACTTCCTCTACACCTCTCACTATCCTCCCATTTATTGTGTACTCCCTTGGCTTGTTTGCCCTCCCCAAATGTATTAACCCACACTTCTCCGGATTGAAATCCATTTGCCACTTTTCTGCCCACCTGACCAGTCCATTGATATCTTCCTGCAGTCTACAGCTTCCCTCCTCACTATCAGCCCCACCGCCAATTTTTGTATCACCTGCAAACTTCTTAATCAAGCTCCCCCCACATTCAGGGCCAAATCATTAATATATACCACAAAAAGCAAAGGGACCTCGTACTGAGGAACCCCACTGGAAACAGCCTTCCGGTCGCAAAAAACACCCTTTGCTTCCTGCCGCTGAGCCAATTTTGGATCCAACTCGCCACTCTCCCTTGGATCCCATGGGCTTGTACTTTTCTGACCAGTGGGACCTTGTCAAGAGCCTTGCTAAAATCCATGTAGACTACATCAAACGCACCCCCCTCATCGACCCTCCTCGAAAAAATTCCATCAAGTTAGTCAGACACGACCTTCCCTTAACAAATCCGTGCTGGCTGGCCTTGACTAACCCGTGCCTTTCGAAATGACGGTTCATGCCGTCCCTCAGAATTGATTCCAATAATTTGCCTGCCACCGAGGTTAGACCGACTGGCCCTGTCTATCCCTCGCTCCCTTTTTAAACAACGATACAACGTTAGCGGCCCCCCCCAAATCCTCCGGCTCCACTCCTGTATCCAGGGAGGATTGGAAAATGATGGTCAGAGCCTGCGCTGTTTCCTCCCTTGCTTCTTTTAACAGCCCGGGGTGCATTTTATCGGGGCAGGGGCATCATTAAGGGGAGATGCCAAACCCCTTAATACTCCCCTCTCTCACTATGTTTATCCCATCCAGTAGTTGCTTTTTTTTTGGTCGAAATGCAAAACTGATGCCGCCTTTTGAGAGAAAAGCAAACTTTGCCGTCGTGGCTTACCCGAGGCTGAGCTCCCTCTGGCAGCAGGGCAGGCGAAGAGGAGCAGCGCGGAGACAAGCGAGAGGCTGCCTTGGTCCATCCCCTCCATATCGATTTTTAAAAGAAAAAAATAAAACCACCCACCCGCCGGGGACCGTCCAGAGGAGCAAAGACGGAACTGAAACTAAGGGCGGGGAGGCGGAGGATAGACCGTGGCGGGTGGCAGCCGCCCGACTGGACGAGCCGCAATCCGTCGCCTCAGGCGGCTTCGGATTTAAAGTCTAAAAATCACCGGACCGGCCGGCGGGCGGGCATTTCTTCTTCCCTTTTTTTGTTTAGGTCGTGCCGGGGAAACCATTCCCGCCAACAACGCGCCTCAAGAGGTTCGGGTGAAGTGAAAGGCGGGCGGGAGGGAGGCGGACGGCCCGCGCGTTCCACGAGGTTCCAGAAGGTTCTCCACGAGGGTTCTGGACGGTTCCCCGAGGTCCCGGAGGGTTTTCTCCGCGGTCCCAGGAGGTTCCCGAAGGTTCTCCGTGGTTCCAGAAGGTTTTCTCCGAGGTTCCAGCAGGTTCCCGAAGGTTCTCCGAGGTTCCAGCAGGTTCCCGAGGGCTCCCGGGGGTTCTCGAGGGCTTCCGGAGGCTCTAGAAGGTCCTCGGAGGTTCCAGAAGGTTCCCGTGGGTTCTCCGAGATTCCCAGAAGGTTCTTGAAGGCTCTCCGAGGTTCCAGAAGGTTTCCGGAGGTTCTCGAAGGTTTCCGGAGGCTCTAGAAGGTCCTCGGAGGTTCCAGAAGGTTCCCGCAGGTCCTCCGAGATTCCAGCAGGTTCCCGCGGGTTCTCCGAGATTCCCAGAAGGTTCCCGAAGGCTCTCCAAGGTTCCAGGAAGTTCTCGAAGGTTTCCGGAGATTCTCGAAGGTTTCCGGAGGTTCTCGAAGGTCCCAGAAGGTTTCCGGAGGTTCTTGAAGGTTTCCGGAGGTTCTAGAAGGTTCTCGGTGGTCCCAGAAGGTTCCCGGAGGTTCTCGGACCTCCCTGTCGAGTCATCGCCTGCGGACGGTCTCCCGGTTCGAGCGGTGTGGGGGTGGGGTGGTGTTTGTTCCCCCCCGCCCGCCCCCAAAAGCATGAGCCGATCCTTTTGCCCTTGGGGCCTCCTCTGGATTCTCGGCCTCTGCCTCCTCTCCTCGCCCACTCTGGGTAAGTAGTGATGATGGTGGAGGAGAGGGGGCACAGGGAGAGAGGGGGTCTCCATTGGGGTAAAGGGGACCAGACTGTGGTCCCTGGGAGGGGGCGGGGCTCCATTCAAAGCCCCTCCCACTTCCCCCTCCCATATAATTTAACATGGGGGGGGGGTAGGAGTTTATAATTTGAGGTCCATTTGGTTCTCTCTTGTTTACAGAGGTTTGGTTCCACGGCCGTTCTCCGGCACCTCGTCCATGGGCGCGTTCTTGGAGCGTGCATCCAGTGAGAGTCGACGGGGATATTCAACCAAGGTGGGCATCGCAACTGAGCCTGCCCCCTGCCCCCCCCCCCCCAGTCCTAAGGGTCAACAGCCATCAATCGACGCACCATCCAAGCAGGAGCCACTGGCAAGTGGTCAGCAGGAAGACCCTCTGGCTTATTTCCCCCTCCTCTCTCCACCCCCCCCCTCTTAACCTAGGGGTACTGAGGCCGATTGAAGCCCCCCCCTCCCATTCCAGCTGTGGCGGACCCGGGGGTTGAAACTGGGGCCTCCCCTGCTCTATTGTGGCTCGGTTCTGGACCTTGTACCCCTTTCTGTAAGTGTCACGTATCCTTTGTGATCGCTGGTTGTTGTCGGTGGTATGAAGTTGCCTTTGTTCCCTGATAATCTTAATTGTATTTAAAATATACCTGTAGCGGAGGGCGCCTGAGGCATCTGTGGGACCGTAGCCCAGCAAGGAGAGGAGAAATATACAGAGAAAAGGGTTGAGATCACTGTGGTATAGTTAGATTTCTTCTAAACTCAGAGTGGGCTATGTCGCTCTAATGCCTCTGTGGGTTTTTTCTCCCACCCTGTGCTTTCCAGCGTTACACACGGTCCAGCAGATTTTCTCCATCGACGGTTCTCAGCCCCCAGTAATGAACCTGCGGTTTGCCTACAATGGAAAAGAGCTCGCTCACTTTAATTTCATCACCAAGAAACTCGTGGCCACCAGCCCGCTATTGGAACTGTACGTCGACGAACTGAACAACAGCTCGCGGACAATCAAAAATCTGGACCGCTACAGTTATTTCGGCCCTTTGGGCGCAGATATTATTTTACGGGTCACTCGGACTCTGACTGGTAAGCTGCCTCAACTTGACTGGCGAACACAAGCCTGTCCTTCTGGTATGTATCGTGCTCTTAGACTTATCGCCAGGTCCTGAAGAACTTAAAATGATTCCCACCGACGGCCCCACGGGCTCTGCGATGCGGTACCAAGTCAGACTTCTCAGTAAGGTCCCAGATCAGATCCTCACAGCAGTGCTGAGTTAGCTGATAACAGCTGGTGGGGTCGGCAGGGGGCTGGTTAAAGCTCCATAAACTGGTCCCAGTAGACCCCGGGCTCCCACTTCTGATCAGTAGCCCGTGACTATAGGTGGAAAGTGTTGTGAACAGTGGATAACTGGAGCTTAGAATCATGGTTTACAGCATCAGGTGCCACCATTCAGCCCATCGCTCACAATTTCTAAACCTGTCTCTGTGCTCCTGACGTCTTTCACCCTCCACCTCACCGTTTGCCAACCCCTCCCCTACTTTTATGTCATCGGCAAATTCATCGTCATGCTCCCTCTTGTCATTAACTGGATAGCCCGGTGGTGAAGGATGGAATCCTGGTCTTCAGTTGCTTCCAAGCCTTTATTCACAGAGCTCCACAATACACACTCCACACCCTAGATCAGCTCTCTTATAAATGGATACGTGATTCCCCCAGTTGATACGCACCACCTGAATACGATTAACACTAATTGAGATAAATCACATGGATACAATTAACACCTATGACCAAGTCTTCAACTCCTTCCTGACAAAACAAAAACAATTCGCATTTATCCAGTGCCTTTAACGTAGTAAAACGTCCCGAGGAGCTTCACAGGAACGTAATCAAACAAAATTTGACACCGAGCCACATAAGGAGATATTAGGACAGGTGACCAAAAGCTTGGTGAAAACGGTAGGTTTTAAGGAGCATCTTAAAGGAGGAGAGAGAGGCGGAGAAGTTTAGGGAGGGAATTCCAGAGCTTAGGGCCGAGGCAGCTGAAGGCATGGCCACCAATGGTGGAGCGATGGAAATCGGGGGATGCGCAAGAGGCCAGAATTGTAGGAGCGCAGAGATCTGGGAGGGTTGTAGGGGCTGGAGGAGGTTACAGAGATAGGGAGGGGGGGCGAGGCCAGGGAGGGATTTGAACCCGAGGATGAGAATTTTAAAATCGAGGCGTTGCTGGACCGGGAGCCGACGTAGGTCAGCGAGCACAGGGGGTGATGGGTGAACAGGACTTGGTGCGAGTCAGGATACGGGGCAGCAGAGCTTTGGTTAGGTATTGAGAACAGAGTGAATATGAATTGAACTGGTAACTGTGGAACAAGTCGGCGACTGCACCACTTTGCTTTCTGCCTTTTTTCACAGGACCTGCTGGGTTTTTCCTTCCCGAGGGGTTGAAGGAGCCATAATTCCACCTTCTCGTAGTCCAGGCCCTCACGACACTGTGTGTGTGTGTGTACACAGGATCAGGTCTGGCTGTCACACAACCCCATGGCAATGAAGCCTTCCAAAGTCTATCCCCCACACGGGCAGGATGGGGTGATGTACTAGAAAGCTGCTGAAGTCACTGGAACTTTTGCCAATCAGGAATCCGTCTCTTCAGGAGAGGGTCGGGGGGAGGAAACTGTAACAAACAACATGGTTTGATTTGAATCTTGTGGCCTTTGGGAGTTTCCTCCCCTGCTGCTTTGCTGACTAGATTTAAACCAATTGTCCGTCTCTCTTCTGCAGCCAAGCCCTCCATCACGATAACTGTACACCACCTGAAGGGTGAGAAAAATTCCTATCTGAACTGCAGAGTCAGTGGATTTTACCCGCGAGGCATCAACACTACCTGGCTGCGGAATGGTGAGGCCGTTCAACAGGAGGTGTTAAGGAGCAGGATTTTGCCAAACAAGGATGGGTCGTTCCAGGTCACACTGCAGGTCAACGTTGATCCCAGGAGGGGTGACACCTACACCTGTCAGGTGGAGCACAGAAGTGCCCCTGACAAACTAACTGCAGTTTGGGGTAAGGCGCAGCATCTGAAACTGTCCGGTAGGGCAAGACTGTTTCCCTCTTTAATTCAAGTATGGACAGACCCCCGTGACCCAAACCATCTCTAATATAAATAAAGTTGGTGCAGTATGCCGACACAAGGGGAGGGGCGCGGGGTGTAATGGACAGAAAACTGAGGGCAGCACCCATGATTTCCCGACATGCTTAGAGAGATCGCCCCGTCCCACCCACCAGTACTGGGGCTGAACATGAGGACTGCAGGTTTCCGATCCTTCTGATTTCAAATCGCTGATCTACTCATGCTCCCTTATACTTGAAGGTATGGACAATGATCCTTCCTGGGACACAAAATCATAGTTGGGAACCATTCAGCCCTATGCTGGTGCTGTCTCCTCTGTCTGAGCCTGCTACTCTAACCTTATTTCTCTGCTCTTTTCCCATCCCCTTTAATATTTTTCTTCAGTGCTAATCTAATTCACTCTTTAATGATATGCAGCTGACTCACCTTCAGTAGCCCCGTGTGGTTGATATATTCCATATTCTCATACTCCTTTGACTTTAAAAAAAAATCCTTCCACCCTCCTCTTTTATGCTTCTAGTACTGATCCTGGGTTCATGCCCCCATTGATTCACCCACCAGTGGAAATAATGTTTACCCTCTCAAGCTATTTCATCATTTGGAGCACTTCTATCATCATCTAACATAGTTTTCTTGATGAACTGTCATTTTAAAAACAACTCCTCCCAATATCATTAAAAAGCACAATTTAAAGCCCCTGTAGCTCAGGGTATAAATGCACATCACCTGGTGCGTTCCTGAGCCTGTGTAATACCGACTCGGAAAGTCTCAAGATCCATCCCCCGCCTGTGTTGAGTTGGATGATCTCAGCTGGTAGGAGTGTGCAAGAGAGTACGTGCCAATTTTGGAAAATTAGCCTCTTAGTTTCGTGCACTGACTTACTGCTCAGTATAATTATATGACTTGTAAATAAATCTCACAATTAGTTTTAGCCTGAACGTAATGGTTCGACTTTGGTATTTACCACATTTGGAGTAGACGGGAGGATGTGGTGGGCATTCCATTTGGTTTCTGGTGCATTATACTGTGACTAAAGCATAATTGTTGGTCCATTGGCATGCCATCCCTCTCAGGGCAGGAGTACAGGTGCAGATTTTGATTCACAGGGGACTCGCTCTGTTTCAGGAAGCTGTCTTTCTGCCTAACAAGAGGGTCTTCAATCGGCCTCAGTTCCCCTGGGCTACGAGGGGGGGAAGGGGGCAGAGAAAGTGATCACTGTTCAGTGACCCCTCTACATGGATGTGGGTGAGACAACTTTGAGCTGTGTGATGCCCCATCCGCAGCTCAATACCTTGCCGCACAAGGCTCAGACTTGAAGAATGGCCTCATGAAGATGGTACCAGAGGGCCCATGGAACATGGACCCCAATGCCTTCAGGAGAGGAAGTGGGAAGGCTAGGGGAATCTTGTTAAAATACCAGTCCCAAGTTGGCCTGGATTGCTAACACAGGTCGGTAATTGAAGTGTAACCATAACATCTGCACCCCAGCCGCTGGTTAACAAGTGGCGGCACACTGACCGTGCATAGCACATGAGAATGCTGGGGTGTTGGCCCATGCGTGCGACTCCCCTCACCGGTGAGCTTAGCCAAGTCCCTGGGGCAAAGGTGCAATGTACAGGGAAAGTTGGAGCAAATGCATCACTGGGTTGGTTTCTTGCACCCTCTAGAAACAAGATGCCAGTAGCATCGATAGTTGTCTGAGAGCAGATTGTCTGTCCGTCCTCTTGGCTGCATTGGTCTGTAATCTCAGGAGGCCCAGGGTCGAGGGGAGAAAATAAAGAGCAACCAAAGTGCCCTGTACTATAAAATCTTTCTACTCCAATTCTACGTTTTCCCCCAGCTCCCAAGAGTCAAAACTTACTATCTCCTGCACATGTGGTTGGGATAATATCCGGGTTGGCCGGTATCATCATTGCTGTATCTGGAGGAATCATCAGATGGAAAGGTAGGAATATCCATGCATCAGTCCAGAAAACACTGTCCTTTGCAAACTTCTCAGAAAGTCCCTTCCAAACACCACAATCAGCATATCTGCGAATTTGCTGTGCCTTCCTGGGTCACCAAGAGGCTAACCATTCTCAGGCAGATCATTCAGAGGTCCAGCAGATTCCTTTTTTCAATATTTTTTTTTAAAACTGTGACTCCTTAAATTGCTTAGAAGGAATTTTCTGCTGAGAAGTCTTGCTATGGATTGGAAATGACTGGCTAGCTGTCTCTCTTTTCCTGACATGTGACTCAGAAATGTGCATGTGTGACACCTGAAGCGTGACGGACTTGTCTCAAAGCTTGTGTGTGTGTGTGTGTGGCCAAATAAATAGATAAAATAGGTAGAACATAAGAAATAGGAGCAGGAGTAGGCCAATCTGCCCCTCGAGCCTGCTCCGCCATTCAATAAGATCATGGCTGATCTGATCCTAACCTCAAATCTAAATTCATGTCCAATTTCCTGCCCGCTCCCCGTAACCCCTAATTCCCTTTACTTCTAGGAAACTGTCTATTTCTGTTTTAAATTTATCTAATGATGTAGCTTCCACAGCTTCCTGGGGCAGCAAATTCCACAGACCTACTACCCTCTGAGTGAAGAAGTTTCTCCTCATCTCAGTTTTGAAAGAGCAGCCCCTTATTCTAAGATTATGCCCCCTAGTTCTAGTTTCACCCATCCCTGGGAACATCCTTACCGCATCCACCCGATCAAGCCCCTTCACAATCTTATATGTTTCAATAAGATTGCCTCTCATTCTTCTGATCTCCAATGAGTAGAGTCCCAATCTACTCAACCTCTCCTCATATGTCCGCCCCCTCATCCCCGGGATTAACCGAGTGAACCTTCTAACCTGTGAAGATAGGTGCAATCAACCCAAGAGTTCAGTGGTCTTTAAGTAATTTCATGGCATTACTCTGATTTATCTCCCATTAAGATACTGATTCCAGGTAAACACTTTGACGAGTGAGACAGACAAAGTTTCACGTTGATTTGTGACGGGGGTGAGGGAGAGTCAAACATGTAATCAGAGCTGTGTTGATTATTTCTTTCCAGTGCAATACGCCAGTAGTTCACAACCTGGGCTGAACCAGAGTCAAGCCAACACGAATTCAGCTGCCTCTAACACAAATTCAGGTAACAGCTTCCCCACCACAAGACGCAAATAGACAATCTCAGCATTGTGATCCACACATAGACACGTACAAACACACTGAGGTGTTATTGGTTTATTCTCTGAGTGAATGATGCGCTGTGATTATTTACAACCATATAGCCACGTTCTAGATGGACCTGGACTGGACAGGACAGGTGTGGCTGGTGCCGGTGTTACATAAGGTCACTCCCTCCGTCCATACGATCACTGTTTCTACCCAACCTGTTTCACCTCCTATGGGGAGGTTCTGCAATCTGTCTCCCTGCCCCGCCAAACCGAGCAGAGCTGCCCCCAGTGGGCTAGCGGGTAACGTCACAGAGACCAGAAAGTCCCGAGTTTAATTCCCCGATCGGTGCTGAGTTAGCTGATCTCAGCCACAGTAGGGGTAGGGGCACTACGGCCGGCCTCAGTGTCCCGGGGCTAGGGAGAGGAAAAGCCAGCTAGGATCATGTAACTCACGGCGGGAAGTGCGTGAGGGCAGGACGGGGCTCGGCTGTGATCTCAAATACCCCGCCGACACTCATGGTCTGGGCTCCCACATAAAGTACGACCACTTGGGTGATGTACTGGAGCGGGGAACGGCCGGTGCCTATTTTCCCAACAATTTTTAACTTTTCCCAACAAAATCATCAGTCGTCTTGGAGTAGCTGCCCAGGGTTACCTACTTAAAGGGGTCAGGAGAATGTAACACAAAACAGAGCGCTGCAGACAATACTGGACTGTTCATATCTGTAGACATATGCTGACTTCTATCTGCATCACCCCATCTCCACTTTGCTTCTCAGGAGTCTGGTTACAGATTGAAACTGAGTACCTGTGTGAAGATTACGGACAGCCACCGAGTTCTACGCCTGCTTAGACGTTCATTTTTAAGGAAACATCAAATTCTGAACACCCGCCAATACTTGGGAGACCAGGTGACCACCGTCTTCATCTCCTTCATTTTCCCCTTCATCCTCTCTGGCCAGATTGAATCTGATCTTTGTTGCTGCAAGAATTCCAAGATGAAACCACTTGCCTTCGAAAGAGCGCCTCCTGTTTAACTGAGATTCAGCCTGAGCGACGGACCCCAAGTATGGCCAATCCCTTCAGAGACTGAGCGACAAGAGGCTGCAGGGAGAAGCCCCTGAGCTGATGAGTTTATCTAACCCGGGCTGCTCCAAGCTGTGCTAACTGGAGAAACACATGGGAAATGTTTAACCCTTATTGTGATTGACGACGCACTGCCACTAAAATGTGGCGGGGTCTAACAGTCTGAACAAGTCATTTTGTTGTATTTCGAGTGTGACTCTGTTCTACCTCCTGTTTCTTTATGGTTACATCTCCCCTTTCATTTATTTTTCTTTGTCCACCATTTTCTTTCCACGCCTGAAACCTCTGTCAGGCCTTTGGGCAGGTGTCTGTCGTGTATTGGTCCATCCCATGTGTCTTACACGCGATGTAGTGCAGCATGCTGTTCTCCCTATTCCTTTGTAAAGCAGCTTGGAACATCTTGTATATTAAAAGACGCTATATAAATGCAAGTTGTTGATCCATTCTGTGTTTTTGCGACTGATACTTGGGCTGGAAACCTCCTCAGCACCGCCGCCGTTACATCACCGGATGCGCGGCAGAGACTCCTGTTTACAGCAAGTAAACAGGATTTCCGCCGAACACTTCCATTGAAGCTATGTCGGCAGAGCGGCAGCAGCTCCTCGGTAATTCCCGGCCTTGATGTAGTGCATCGATCGATCCCGTGTTATGTGTCTGCTACGCGGGGAGCCGACGACGTGACTACGGCCGCTCTCTCCCTGTATTATCAGGGGCAGAGGCCAATGGCCTCCAACACTCCCGAGATGATCACCGTGCCAAAGTGTGGCTGTCCAGCCTGTAGGACTGGGAGCTTGTACCCACACTCTGCAGATAAAGCCAAAGAATGATTTAAATTGGGGGGGGCACTTCCCCATAACGTGACTGGAACGCCCGAGCACCACTGAAGGGGAGGCCCTGTTTAATTGGGAGTTTGCCAGCTGGCTCCCTGTCAGGTCATGTCTGTTCCATTCGATCCTCACTCACTACATTGTGTGCTGGGTCAGTGGTAGAACCCAGTGGACCCCTGCCTGAGCCATCCCATTGACCACAGCTCACAGCTTGGTGCTGCATTAACCAGCCCTGTGGTGCCACAAAGGATAGCCTGAGCAGAGGGTAGCGGATGTTCTCTGCCTTTTTGAGATGACGTTTTTGGAGGTCTGCTGCACCGGCCGTTAAGTGTTCAGTGTTATTTTTCCACAGTGTGGTTGCAGGGCCGAGGATTCTAATCTTACTTAAATTGTGAGAAGAATCCAGAACAGGGAGGGTTAAACGCTGCGAAGCTATTAGTACCTGCTCAAGGAATGAGAGTTACGTGGGAGCTTCATGACATGTTTATTTCTGAGCTGTGTACTATGTTTAATTATAACCGATTCCTGGTTGAACAGAAATCCCCTTTTGGGGGGTTGAATGAACTCCAGTTTGCTGTAGGTGTTGGTAGGTGTGTAATTTCCCATCCCTCCCCTCCCCTCAGGTATGAGTTGCCCTTCATCTCGTAGCTTGGTTGTGACGACTCCCATGGTCAAATAGTTTGCCAAGACTTCTCTCCCTACCCCCCCACCCAAACCCACCAAACCTGCTACGTCTTGCTGGGGTTCGGTGCATCATCCAAGTAGCCATTCTTCATGTGTGAGACTAAACAGTAAGCCTTCTGCAAAGAATGTTCATTTCTGTAACACCTATCGTGTTCTCAGGACATCCCCAAGGGCTTTACAACCAATGAAGTACTTTTTGGCGTACAGTCACTGTCGTAATGTGGGAAACGCAGCAGTCAATTTGCGCACAGCAAGCTCCCACAAACTATCCAATGACTAGATAATCTGTTTTAGTGATGTTGGTTGGGGGATAAATATTGGCCCCAGGGGAGAACTCCCCTGCACTTCTTCAGATAGTGGTCGTGGGATCTTTTACGACCACCCGAGAGGCAGATGGGGCCTCAGTTTTAACGTCTCACCCCGAAAGACGGTCCCTCCGCCGATGCGGCGCTCCCTCAGTAGTGCACTGGGAGTGTCAGCCCCTGGATTTTGTGCTCAAGTCTCTGGCGTGGGGACTTGAACCCACAACTTTCTGACTCAGGTGAGTGTGCTACCCACTGAGCCAAGGATTACACCTTAATAACATCGGCCGTCTGCATCCCGACTCACCCACCATCAATGAAATCCGTCAACACTACAGCTTGGATTTCTCTGGCGCTCTCCTGCCTGGCTTCCTGATCTCGCTCTTGGTAATGGACAGGATGTAGTGATTGAAGGTTAGCTTAGGGTTAAACAGGACACCGAGGCTGGACACCATCAGGTTCAGCTTGAGTCCTGGGGAATGGGATATAATTAAAGAGATTTAGGGGAGGCGGAAGCACATTTGGCCCCTCCCTGAACTGTTCTGCTTACTCCTGCTTGCTGTCCGATCTCTCTTTGTGAAGCACTTTAAGGCCTAGAAATTTGTTTGCGCAGTACCTGTTTATCGGGCAAAAAACAGGGGCTGAAGGCTTCAGTATGTCATGTGGCGAGCACACGCTTAATCTACACCGGAAATGCGCTGCCCGCCATACCGATTAGGGCACCCATTTGAAACAGGAGCTGGGGCCATTGTCTATGCAAATCGGGGGCCTAAGGCCTGCTTCAGGCCACTTTCCTAAAATGGCTGGCGATTGGTTGCAGCGTGCACCATGCATGCTGCAGTCAGTTTTCTCAGACGCACAGCAGCCAAACCAGCAGAGCCTGAGTGCTCCTCCTGGCTCCACATTACAAATGTGGGACGCTGCGAGTCACTGCTTGCCCCCCTCCCCCCACACTGACCTGCTGTCCTCCTCTGGCTTCACAGTGGGCCGATCGCACTCTACTTCCCCACCCCAGCGAGCCGACTCTGGGGCTACCACTGCACAGCGTACTGCACCCGGAGCGCACCCCGATTCGGGCGCAATCCAATTTCCAGGCCTTGGTACTTCTTGAGATTCTGAATTTTAGGTTACACTCTTTAATTTTAATCAGTTTAAGAGCAAATACAGTAGTTTACATTGTTGATAACAGTATAAGATGAGGTACAATGGGGCAGCTTTCACTCGTAATTATAATGGGGCTAATAAACTGATCTCATGTTTTACTTCTTACGTTCTGTGTAAATGGTGAATCATCAATAAATCTACTGACATTTTATAGCACATTGGGATTGGGATGAATCACACACACAATGAAAAAATACACAAGCAAGCCACCGAGGAACTGACCGACAATGACAGAAAATGCTTTGATTAGAAAACAGCAAATATAAGTGGACACAGGAAAAAACCCCAGGATGCTTCATCTGTTACTTTGCATCCTGTGAAGGAAAAGAGAACAAAATTACTGCATTTATATAACACTTTATCATGTCTCTCCGAAACATCCCAAAGCTCTTGATAGGTAATTAGTTTGAAGTGAAGCAAGTTGCAGCATTTAACAAAATCGCACAGATATGAATTAGGTGGACAATCAGTTATTCTGTGTTTTTTTTTTAAAAAGAGGTATGGTAAATGAAGCAATGTTGGCCAGGGCACCGGGAGAACTCCCTGCTCTTTTTAATAATGCCATGGGATCTTTAACATCTAACTGAACAGACAGGGGCCACAGCTTAACATCTCATCCAAAAGGCAGCACTCCCTCAATACGACAATTAAGTGTCAGCCCAGTTCATGAGCTGAAGTTCTGAACCCACAGCTTTCGAAGTCAGAGATGTAAACATTACCAACTCAGCCAAGCTGACAGCACAGTAACGTTGCTTTGGGAAATTCATGGCAAATAACTCAAGATTGAATTATTGCATCGATAGTGACATTATTAAATACAGGAAGGTGCTGTACTAAATCCTTTTGAGGTTTTATTCAACTAATTGCCCAGAAAAGATCTGTGTCCTTCTACCTGTTCAGGTGACCCATGAATCGCACACCGACATTAGAGGCACTTCTCCCAGTTACAAACATCACTGAATATATTTGACAGAACTTTTACCTTATGCAGAGGATTTAGTCAAACCGTCAGCTGAAAAGAAGATAACGAAATGTAAGTTTATTTGTTCAGAACCTGTCCTGGTTTGCAAACCAGGAAACAGTTACTTCAAAATGCTCAGACACACAAAGAATGTTTTTTCTCTCACCATCCTCTTCCCTCCCCTCCCCTCCTGATGATGCCTCCTTGTTTAAGTACAGTTCCAGAGTCACTGCTCCCTCTGGTGCCCCACACTAGGAGTCATTTGTCACGTGTGACTCTTGACAGTGATTGTCAACAGTTGGTGGGGTGGTCGTCACACATGCTCCTTCTGGCAGGAATCACCGGATAGAGGCCAGGAACAGGAATGTTTATAGACCTCCCCCACCATCCCCCTCCTCAGGCCTGGGCACTGAGGCCAATTGTAGCACTCCTATCTCAGCACAGGCCCAGGGATGAAACGAGAGACCTTCCTGGTCTGTGAGACAGTGGGGATGAGGGATCAAGCTATTCCTGGGTTAGATCGCATTGCTGAGAAGAATAGTTGGAGTTGATCTGTTTGAGTTGACCGGGTTACAAAATTGCTGTTACCTGAAGAACTGCTGGAATTAGAGGTGTTTGAGGTACTGGATCGCATGCTGGCTGTGCATGGATTGGATTGACATCGTCCTTTCTGATTAGTGAACTTTGCTAGAAAGAGAAAATCACCAAATTGTACTACCGTGTTTAATATTCCCCCCCCCCAGCAAAATATTCTTAAGGCCAAAATTATTCAGAGTAAAGGACAGTTTATCTCACCTGTTGATTTAATATTGAATTGCTTGCAACCTGTATAAGAAACAGAAAGGTTAACAGTTTGACGTCAACCCCTGTAAGTGATATATATCTAAATGCACCCTCCCACTTTCTATTTTATTTCACCTGGGTTTTCTGTCTCTTCCTCTGCTCCCCTTTCTCTCACACACACATGCTCTCTCTTTCTCTGTGTACATGTCTACCCACTTGCTCTTTCTCTCACTGCCTCTCTGTCCTCTCTATCCACTCAATGGCCTAGATGACCATTTACAATATTTATATGATATTCCTCTGCCTGTTATTTAACAGTGCTGTTGACTGGTTCATTTTAAAACACCTTCATTAAAACAGTGGACAAGGATTATTGTACAAACTGGTTAAGCTTTTGCACCATAAAATATCTCAAACTGTAATTTCAAAGTTTATCACTTTAAAGACTCCTTTTATTTTCTCTTTTCTCCAATGGTCCCATTAACATGAGGTGCTCTGATATATACACGGACATTGTGGTATATATTAATGATTTGGACTTGAATGTAGGGGCATGATTGGCAAATTTGCAAATTTGTAGTTGATAGTGAAGAGGATAGCTGTAGACTCCAAGAAGATATCAATGGGTTGGTGGAGTGGGCGGAAAAGTGGCAAATAGAGTTCAACCCGGTGAAGTGTGAGGTAATGCACTTAGGGAGGGCAAACAGTAAAAGGGAATACGCAGTAAATGGGAATATATTGAGAGGGGTAGAGGAAGTGAGACACCTTGGAGTGCATGTGCACAGGTCCCTGAAGGTGGCAGTACAGGTAGATAAGGTTGTGAAGAAGGCATACGGAATGCTCTCCGTTATTAGCCGAGGTATAGAATACAAAAGCAGGGATGCAATGATGGAACTGTATAAAACGCTGGAGTATTGTGTGCAGTTCTGATCACCACATTACAGGAAGGATGTAATTGCTCTGGAGAGAGTGCAGAGAAGATTTTCAAGAATGTTGCCAGGGCTTGAAAATTGCAGCTGCAAGGAGATTGGATAGGCTGGGGTTGTTTTCCTTGGAGCAGAGGAGGCTGAGGGAAGACTTGATTGAGGTGTACAAAATTATGAGGGGCCTAGATAGACGGGAAGTACCTGTTTCCCCTAGTGGAGAGTTCAAGAACTAGAGGACATAGATTTAAGCTGATTGGCGGAAGGATTAGAGGGGACATGAGGAAAAACCTTTTTATTCAGAAGGTGGTGGGTGTACGGAATTCGCTGCCCGAATTGGTGGTAGAGGCAGGGACCCTCAACTCTTTTAAAAAGTACCTGGACCTGCACCTAAAGTGCTGTTAGCTGCAGGGCTACGGACCGGGTGCTGGAAGGTGGGATTAGAATGGGCACCTGGTTGTTCTTCAAGCCTGCGCGGACACGATGGGTCGAATAGCCCCCTTCTGTGCTGTATCTTTTCTATGGTTCTACATGTCCAACTCTGACCATTTTCTTCCGTTAGCACATTCCTTGTCCTGCTTTAATCAATCATATTCATAGTTCTCTTTACAAACTGAAACCCCCCATACAAACATTTTTAAACACACCAAATGTATGGAAGTAGATCAAAATATTTGGGCTCCCAATTTAATCTGGAACATTAACAATAGTTTGTAATTGGTGTAATAGCTTACGATTTAAGACACAGTGGTACAGAATCCCAGTCACCACAGCAGAGCTTATTCCCAGTATCCCCAGCACGGCTCCGATGATGATCAAAGCTTCATTTTCAGTATTCCCGTTCCATTCTGTGGAAAGGACAGTTGGGAGTCTTGTGATGGCCAGTTTACTTTGTGTTTTTAATCTAACAACAAGACATTCCCCCCACATGCTCCACATCCAGTTACGTAAATATAAAAGCTACCTGAACATTACTCACCAGTAAATGGCCCATGGCATTGCTGACAGTGAGTTGGAGGATACGGTAGAAGTGTGTGAGAGACAGTGAAGGAAATGGATTCTTTGTCAGTTTCCATTACTGATTGGGGAGACGCCTCCACTATAGGGGATATTGAGTTTCCACTAATACAGACCTCACAGTTTGTTTAATTGGACAGAAAAGCACAAGGTCCTTAGTTAAACACAAGCTAAAAATAGCAAGTCAGGAGGAATGGTTTCACCCAAAGGGGAATCAAATTGTGGAATAAGTTAGCAGGGACAAATATCACAGCAGACATAATGGGTGGGGTCACAAGGTGATTGGATGTGTTTCAGGAGAGAGGAGGGAGTGAGGGATATGGTGAGCAGGCAGGTTTGAACTTTATGAGAACAGGATGGGTTGGTTGGGTCGAATGGCTTTGACCTGTCTGAGCTTTCCTGAGTAGCTAACCTTACCTAGAGGTACCATGAGTTTCCCATTGATGGTCTCGTGTTCCACTTGACAGGAGTATGAACCATCAGCATCTTCATTCAACAGGAGGATACTTTTCACTTGAAACGTCCTGTCTCTTTGAGGTACAATGCTAGTTGTCACCGGTCCGTTGACAGTGACGGCCCTGTTTCTGACCCAGCTCAATTTAATGTCACTGGGGAAGAAGTTCTTCACCAAACACACCAAATAATTCTGACCTGCTTTCTTCTGAACAAAGGCTCTAGTAAATGTAGGAGCTGTAAAAACAGAGAAGAATGGACTGAGGGTTATAGTTTGCACTGTTGAAAAGCTCAGAGCCTGACTTGGTGTGAACTGATGGTGCAGTCGTTCAATCACCATCCTTCCACCCTGGGTTTGAATCCAGCTCCAGATTGAGGGGATGAACGTCTCCTCTGTCTGTTGGCTGCAATTGAGCAATTTATTACTATCAAACTTTGAACCCATAACCCATGTAAATCTTTCCAAGGCCACACTCGACACTCTACCCTACCTCACCAAGCTCCTGCAACGCCACGGCCCAGCTGACTCCTCTGAGCCTGGACTGCTGTGTGTCCTCCCCTCCACCATCACAAACTTGCTTTCTGGGATTTTCTTGCCAAACCCCCTGCCTTGATATAACTCTCCCTAAAACCTGCTTCTTCAGCCCATATCTCCTTCCCACTCCCTGTGCGGTGTCTAATTCCGCCCCCTGCCCCCACTGTGTGAAGTGCCTTGGGACATTTTGTTACATTATGTAAGTTGCTGTTTTTATAAAGTATCTTACCCATTTTTTCCAGGGTGGTGTTGCTCGATATAGCTGTTTGTTTAATTTCATCGCAGACACTCTCAATTCGGCGAGGAACAGACACAACGTAATCTGGTTCTGAGTTCCGCCTGTCCACTTCAGCTTGTGCAACAGACTGAGCTGCAACATATCTTTTAATACTCATATCGTAGTACATAATAGTACTACCATCGTAAGCATATCGCAGAGACATATCAGCCAGTTCAAGGTCATGATAGATGCATTCGCACTGCACGTGAAACAGGTGCATATCTGAAAGAAAAACACAACAGAACATAAGAATGGAGGAGATATAAAAGGACAGTCAGCTCATTCTGCTATCCAGACCTTGTGTCAGGATCTGACCTGAGCATTTTGTTTATTGATGGTATGGATCTCCTGTGGCAATGCCTATGGCAAGTCTGATGATACAACAGGAATGTTATACCATGTAATGCACAGGGTAGTATTCTGCTGCCAAGGTGGCATTATGTTCAAGTTCTCCTGTCCCTTTAAGGCCACAAAATGTAACTGCTGTTAGGCACATCCTAGGGTCAGTTAGAGGCTAATTGATGTTAGGCACATCCTGAGGTCTTACTGAGCCAGTCATTGTGGTACTTGCAAAATTCATCTGCTCTCATTCTCTCTTTTTTTCCTCTTTATCTCTCTGTCTCCCGATTTCTCCTCTCCTCGTCTCTTATTCCCTTTCTTTCTCCTTACTGCTCTCCTTGCCTATTTCCTTCCCTGATACAGTTACCAGCAGTGGTTCTTTGCCTCATAAACCCAAGCTTACAGTAGCACTGGTGTTGCTGCACTTTGGTTCTTTGTCAGGCTCCAGACCAGTTGTTTCAGAACTGAGGACATGCAAAAGGTCCCCAATGGATATGGTGGTGCACTTGGACCAAAATTAATGAGATTACATTACAATTAATTCAAAATTTGTTTGGGTGAAGGCTGCCAGATTCATTGCAGCTGACCAGGTCCTTTGTGTTATTCTTCATCTCATATAATCAGGATTTAGAAGTTGGGCTCTCAACAAAGGGCTACACTTCAGCCACAGAAGATCAGCATGGGGCTCAGTAGAGGCCAGTTGGCCACCCACATTAGATGACGTTTAAATCAATTACTTTAGAGAAAGCTCCAGCACATCTCGCAAACGCCTCAGAACATTTAAAATACAATGAAATACTCGGACTGCTGTTGTATAGGCAGATATGACAGTGAGTTTCACAAACAGCAATGAGATGAATAACCGGTTTATCTGTTTAGCGTGTTGGTTGAAGAGGGAATGTTGGCCAGGAGAATTCCCTGCTCCTCTTCCTATAATACCGTGTGATCTTTAACATCCACCTGAACAGGCAGACAGGGCTTCAGGTTAACGTCTCATCAGAAGGATGGCACCTCTGGCAGTGCTGCACTCTCTCAGTACTGCACTAGAGTGTCAGCCTGGATTATGTGCCTTTCTCTTGAGGGGGGCTTGAACCCATGACCTTCTGAGTCAAGGGAGGATGAAACCAACTGAGCCAAGCTGACAACATTTGAAGACTGTTTTTTTGTGATGTTTGGGCATGGTTTATAGGTGTTTTGCTCAATAAGCATTACCCTTTAGCTTGTCGGAGGTGGGTCATCAGCTCCAGGCTAGTAAGGAAGCAGAAAACTGTGGTTGGAATTTCAGTTCTACCTACAGAATATAGAGCAACCCCTCAGGATAGTGGATGTGGAACAGACCCCAGAGAAGGGAGTTGATTCGGGAGTCACTTGGCACTTTTAGAAAGGATTGACGGTCAGAGAGATAATAATAGCACTGCTCGTTTTTCAGCAAAGGGAGGGGGAGGAAGTTCGTGTTCCTTAAAGTAGGGATCAACAGGTGGATTATAGAAATTACAGTGCAGAAGGAGACCATTCATCCCATTGGGCATGTGCGGCAGCGATCCAAGCTGATCTGGTAGAGGCTGGTTGGATGGAAGGTGAAGACAATGGGGCCTGAAGGAAGAGGTCTTCTCAATAAAAGATTGGGAAAATTTCAGCTGACGAACAAGGACATTACAAAGTAGAGTCTGCAGCATTCGTCCGCTACTGGAACGAATCTGCCTGCAGGGTATTAAACCCATTAGCTGCCTCTTAGTAGTATATCTGTACTCGTAACTTCTACCTATTCTCCTCTCCTCTTGATGTTCTGAAGAAGGCTTTCCACTTAAAACACTGATCTGTCTTTCTCTCTCAAATGCTGACACACCTGTCACGTATTTCCAGTTTTTAGTTCAGATTTCCAACAGTTGTAGAATCACAGAATTATAGAATTTTACAGCACAGAAGGAGGCCATTCAGCCCTGTCCCCGCTCTCTGAAAGAAGTCTTCCCTTTGTCCCATTCCCCTGTTCTTTCCCCATACACTTTTGATTTTCCTCCTTCATATAGTTACTCACTTCCCTTTTAAATGCTATTCTGATTCCACCACTGTTTCTGGTAGGGCATTCTATGTCCTAACAACCCTCCATGTACTGCATCACTGACCAGTGGAAATAGTTTAAACTGATGTACTTCATCAAAACCCCCATAAACTTTGAACAACCTGTAGACCATCTTTATTCCAATGAAAAGAACCCCAGTTTCTCTCACCTTCCTCATAACTAAATCCTCTCACCCCTGATTCTTTGTATACCTAAGTATTCCTTGCAGCTAGCACTGGGAGTTTTTCAGTGAGCAATCCATGTATAAAACACAGATTCAGATATGCACTGTCTTCCACTTAGCAGTCAGGTAGAATGTTAAAAGTGAGTGAGGGTAATAACCCACTTACCGCTCCAACCGTCCACAACACAAACAACTGCAGCAACGACAGCCACAAACGTCCATCTGTAGAAAACTTGCATCTTGAAAGGAAGGCGATGGATTTTCTAACAAGTCTGGATTAAAGGTGTGTATAATTGAAGTGATGAGTCCGGTAAGACTTGCTTTAAATTCCTTACATACAAACACTTCCATTGAGTCTCCTGACTCCACCCACTAAAGCTTCGAGAATAAAAAAACCACAAGATTGGAGATTCCAATTACATCTGTGGTTATTCTGGTAACTGCACTTTGACAGACAATTAAGTTGTTTCCTTTTCCTTGTGCTTTTCACATTAAAGGGATAGTTTCTATTAAAGGGATAGTGTCATCATAAAAAGTGACTGGTGGGACACCCTTTGCTGAGGTGTGGTGTGCGTCTATCCTGGGTTACATTTTATGATGAGTTCTGTTCAACAGCCCACTGCTGAGGAGCTCCTGGTACCACTGTCTGCCTAGTGAGGGCTTAAATTCACACTTGTCAGTTGCCCGATGGCCATTATGTAACTGTCTTCTTGGTGTGGGAGCCATTAGTGGAGTCTCTTTGGGATCAAGTTGGCTCCGAGATATCATGCCTGGTAATGGAACATTGGAGTCAACCTTCTGTGGGAGATTGATTAATCAGATATCTGAGCCAGGCAGGTCCTTAACTATTCCAGGACACTGTTGTTGACTGACCCACCAGTCAGGCTCATTAATGAGGACTGGAGGGGTAGACCTATCACTGGCTGCTGGGATTCTTCCCAATGGGCTCTAGGCGAACCTGCAGGTAGATGCCCCCAACTGGTGGGGTGTTCCTCCCTAGACATGGAAGGGAAGATCAGCAGTGCTCTGTGGGGAGAAGCAGTTTTGGCTGGTTGAACTCTCCAAACTTGGGCAAGTGGGGTGTATCCCTACAGCGAGTATGCACTCTGTCTCAGCCACAGAAAGTGGAGATCTAGATTTCTCAGTAGCTCCATTTGGAGGTTCTTCAACATGGGGATAGATTTCTCAGACACCCAGCTCACCAAAAAAAAGGTTTAAAATAAAGTGTTTGGAAAGATAGGGAACTTTTGTGTTATTTCATCAGAATGATGTTACAGCCTCTCTGAAAACTGGATTCAAATCCTGCCGAGACCGTGGAAATGAAGGTTTTTTTGTACCTCTCTGCATGTCTGTCTTTCTGCCAACTACAGCAGTCCCAACCCAGTCCCTAGTGGGTTTGATTCCACAACACAAAACTGCCCACAAAATTCGCCACAAATTGGCAATCTCACTCTAACAGGCCACGAGAAATGGCTGGAGTTCTTCTCTGTGCTCCTCAAGGAAAGTTTTGGCCACCCCTATTCCGGACTCCCCCCACTCACCTTCCGTACTGCAAGACCCACACCCACTGGCCCCAGGTTCCTGGTCCCCAAAGTTACATAAGTGCCGGTGGATGGAATTTCCACAGGCTTCCCACCCACATCCCCCCCCTTTCTGGGCTGGAAGTTGGCTGGCGATATATTAATGAGGCTCAGTGATTAAAATCAGCAGGACTTCATTCTTCTGACAGTTAAAATCTCCCCAATGTATTTAAACTCACTGTTTCCTGAATGACTGGTTTCTCACATTGAACCGATGCCAAGTGACAGATGAATTAGGATTGTAATTTGTGCTGCCAAAATGACAGGGATTGAGAAATGAACATCCAATAAGGTGTTAGGATGGTCAGATTGATTTACATCACTGGAACAGAAAGTAGATGGTTTGAAACTGCGTCGGCCAATGTGCTGAGTTATACTTGTGAACAGAAGGACTCTATTCACGTACTCCAAGAGCTGCTGGAGAAACAAGAAGTCATTTACCAACATGGAACTCTGTGGGTTCCTAATAATCATGTTGTCACTTACAACAGTAACAAGAGCAGAGATTGGTGAGTGTATTGTGTGGACACATAGGGGTGGTTTGTGACCTCCACTCTACGTGGGAGCTTGTGTCACAGAATTGGTCTTGTAGTGCTCTAGTCCCATCTCTGGGGAGCATCATTTTACAAAATCAAAGTTGAGGCAGTGCTGTTTGCTTTCACCTCAGGGACCTGGGTTTCAATCCAGCCCTGACCGATGGGATGAAAGTCTCCGCTCAGAGATTCTCTAATTTATTTTAACTTTGAAAGGCAGTGGGTGGGTTGAAATAAATGGAAATGAAAAATCTAGCTTTATAACCTTATCTGTTTAATATATCACTAAGGAAGAGCAGTAGAATTCAGCATCCAAGGGCTATCGCCTTATGATTGCGAGCTTAAGAGTTAACGTTTCTGAATTTATTAAAACTAACAGCAGAAAATATCGTCATGGTTCTTTAGAAAATTTGATCTAACCTTCTAATTTTGTTCAATTGTTCTTTATTGATGATCAGACTTGCAGTACGTTGATCTGACATTAGACATTGAATGTTTCAGTCTCTCAGTGATGCCTCATACCTATAGAGGATAAATTGTACAATTGAGTGCCTCCGGTGCAGAGCTTCATGTGACAGGGGCACACATTGGGAATTTGAGCGCAGAGTTCAGTGCACGTGATTTCTGATCCACATGATTTTCCACGGTGTATCTTACAAGATTAAAATTGATGGACAGGGAATTTTGCCTGTCATGAGTGGAGGCACTGACCTCCACACACAAATCCTCGATAATCATTCCCCTCGCACAAAGCTTTGGGCTAGGATTACTAAATTGTAACATTTACTCCATAATATTCTAAACTGGTTTTATGTACATGATATACTGTTCCTCAAAACTCCTTCTATATAGGGTTATCAGTCATGATGTTACTTCTGACCCTTCAGTGTGGAAATGTTTATAAAACACTGGTTATGTCTCAGCTTTAGTTTGTGTCCAATTCTGGGCACCACACTTTAGGAAGGATGTCTAGGTCTTGGAGAGGGTGCTGAGGAGATTTACTAGAATGATATCAGGTATGAGGGACTCCAGTTTACGTGGAGAGACTGGAGAAGCTGGAGTTGTTCTCCTCAGAGCAGAGAAGGTTAAGAGGAGATTTAATAGAGACGTTCAAAATTCTGAGGGGTTTTGATAGTGTAAATAAGGAGAAACTGTTTCCACTGGCAGGAGGGTCGGTAACTGGAGCACACAGATTTAAGATAATTGGCAAAAGAACCAGGGGGAAGATGAGGAGAATTTTTTTTTCCCCGCAGAGAATTGTTCTGATCTGGAATGCACTGCCTGAAAGAACGGTAGAAGCAGATTCAGTAGTAACTTTCAAAAGGGATTTGGATATGTACTTGAAAAGGAAAAATTTGCAGGTCTATGGGTATGGGGAAAGAGCAGGGGATTGGGACTAATTGGATAGCTTTCAGAGCTCACACAGTCACAATGGGCTACCTGGCCTCCTTCTGAGTTGTATGATTCCATGATGCTATGTTTTCAGCTTGGCTCACTTGGTATTACTCTCACCTCTGAGTCAGAGGTTTTTGGGCTGAGCCCCAATCCCTAACTGGAGTCCCCAATCTAAACTGACACTCCAGTACTGAAGGGTTGCTGCACCGTCAGACCTGCCAGATGAGATGTTAAACCCAGGCCTCATCTACCTGTTCAGGTGGATGTTAAAGATACCATGGCACTATTAGAAGAGCAGGAAGTTCTCCTTGTGTCTTGGTCAAAATTCTTCCCTCAAGCAACACCACCAAAAAACAGATTAACGGCTTGTTCAGCTCATTGCAGTATACAAAATGGCTGCCTTGTTAATTTACATAACAGGGACTGCACTTTGCAGCAATTATTTGTATGTGAAGCCCTTAGCGATGTTTTGGAGAGACATGATAAGGTGCAATATCAATGCAAATGTTTAATTTCTTTGTGATTTGTCTGCTGTTTTCCCTCCCTAGAATTTAAATCTATCTCTGAAAGGCTGTACTACAGTTACACTTCGGATTCAGAAACAAACGGACACATCTTCGATGTAAATACTTCACCCTTTCTATTCTACGATTACAAGATGCACACGTTTGTTATAAATGGAAATGTGACAGACGGAATAGCAGAACTGGGTCAGGAAGAAGTGATTCATTTTAAAGAGAGGGCAAGTGGGATCCTGGCATGGCAGCAAGGCATCACCAAAGAAATTACAAAGCTGACAAACGGTACAAGTGTCCTCAAAAGTAAGTCGTTCATTTATAATTTTAAAAACCTGGGTTCAAGTCTTATCCTGTTTGGATCCCAAGCTGAGCCATGTTCGGTGGGGAGGTGATGAGCAGAGGTTGTAGACTGGCACACTCCAAGTTCCAGGAGTACGTGCTGCGGGACTCACTGAAGCGAGGTGTGGCCTACGCAAAGGCTATATGGGGAAAGCCACTGTGTGAGGTTATTCCACTTTGTATTGTACAGTATATATTAGAAGATATGTACTGTGTTTTGAATTGTAATGATGGGATCGGAGTGTGTACGATCTGTATTGTATTGTTTGAATTGTAATTGTGAATTTACATGGAACTGTGTATCCTTAAATTTTATGAAATAAAGTATATTTTGAAATTTAACAAATCTACAGTATGTAACAGCATTTTCCAGCAGATGGGAGGAAAATCAGGACAGTCGAACAGAGCCTTGTGCCCACCCTCTTGAATCCTGGGAATATGGGATGAATATATCCATGATATGCTAATAACCTTAAATCTGTGCACGCTTCCAGTCTACAAACCTTACTTCTCATTGTCAGGTTTATGTCAGACTTTGAGTCAACTTTTCAATATTAATTCCTGTGTCCACATTTATAATGGGTACTGCTTATGTAAACATGTCACACTGTAATTACATCATACTGCCAATGGTGGTGCTGTAGTGGCTCAGTTTGGCATCTCCCAGCTCTTCAACCTGGACTGCAGAGATTCCTCGGCACCAACCAACTCTGCTTCTCCAATTCCCAAAATTGACGTCAGTTTTAGTATTTAACTATAAAGAATTATATAAAATCAAAGTATTATATAAAAATAACAATGTATAACTTTAAAAAGGCTACTGAATAAATATATATACCGATATCTTATTAAAAAATCTTATGTCTGTGCACCCTGGTCCAATTATCCCCCACCCGCTAACCCCACTTCACCCGAAGACTACACTTGGTCTTCACTCCCCATGGGAGATCGAATATATACAGACGCACATTTATAATATATTAACTTCTTGTCGCAATCGTAGCCATCACATTTTACACATTGGAGTTGAGCACGTCCTCTGACTCACCATCAGCAATGGCACAGGAGCTCTGCTAATGATATACTAACAGTCTTATACTAGGGGAGGGGAAGCCAATAGAGGTCAGAGTGGGCGAAGTTGTTGCAATGTTGGACTTATCAATGTGGTACAAAACCTCTGCTCCTGCATCAGTGGCAGAGCCTTCATCCACCACACCTCTGTACCATGAGATTCTCTTCTTAAACCTGTCACTTTGCTACTTCTCTCCCCAATTTCAAAAGGCTTCATAAATGTACCTCTTTAACTGCAATTCTGGTCAGTTCCCCTAATTCCTCTCCCACTTCCTGCCCAGGTCCCCCAGACCCCTGCAAAACTAGGGAATGCTTTGTTGTGTGAAAACACTATAAAAGTACAAGTTGTTGTTACAATTACCTGTGTTATTTCTGTTACAGAAAAGCCATCCATTCACATCTACACTGAGGAAAACTATACACCACATCACCCGAACACCCTGTACTGTTACGCAGAAAAGTTCTACCCTTTCGAAATTGATATCAACTTCCTGATCAATGGGAGGCGATTCACGGGGCCGGTTCAATCATCGCAACTAGTGGTTGAGGCAGACTGGACATTTAACATCTTAAAGTACATCAGGATTGAGCCACAAGATGGAGACACCTACAGCTGCCAAGCAGCTCATATCAGTCTCGATCAACCACTAACTGTTTTGTTGGGTATGTTATGCATTAAGTGACTGTTAACTACATTTAAAGGGTAACAAGAAAAATACACAGGAGCAGCTTTCTACACCAGAGCTTTTCAAACTTTTCTCTTGGGGACCGTTGTAAATACTTACACACTCCCAGAGACCCCTGTAAATCTTGACGCACTCCTGGGGACCCCCTGTAAATACTGACACACTCCCGGGGACCCCTGTGACAAGAGCCAGCACCTTCGGAGGGGAGAGGAGGCCGGGGGAGGGGGGTGGGGAGAAAGGGAGTTTAAAAAAACAAGTATATTCAAGTTGGTAAAATAAAAAGAAAATCAAAACCATCAACAGGAGATGATAAAATTAATTCTACATTACGTTCGGTGTTTAGATTTGGAGCAAGTACTTCCGGGTCAAGCACGGCACACATTATACAGCTCCTGGTATGATTTAGGCCTGTTTAATCAGGGTGAACTGCTGCAGCCATGTATCCCACCGCACTTCACCCAGTGAGGGTAGCACACTAAAACTGCACAATCCATCTGGGTTTTCATCTATTAATCATAAAAATATTGTCAAAGCTTACAGAATCAGTGTGTCAGTTTGGTGCATTTGTAGCACTCTCACCTCTGGTTCAAGTCCCACGTCACTGCAGTACTGAGGCAGTGCTGCATCATTGGAGGTGCCATCCTTTAGATGAGACATTAAGTCAAGGCCCTGTCTGTTGAAGATTCTAAAACTCAGAGCAGAGAGTTCTCCCGGTATCCTGGCTAACATTCTTCCCTCAACCACCACCACCAAAGACAGACTGACTCGTCACTCATCTCATTACTGTTTGCTGTGCAAAATGGCTACCCTGTTTGCCGACATAACAACAGTCACTGCTTCAAAGTAATTCATTGTATGTGAAGCGCTTTCAGACCTTTCTACGGTGCTGTACAGATGCAAATCTTTCTAATTGTAATGATCAATGAAAACCTGCTACAGAAACAAAGAATAAATTTGCTTTCCTGATTTTTAAACAGATCAGCCACCTCTGATACCCTACTCTGGGACCATTGTCTGTGCTGTTGGAATTGTTGCAGCAGTTATTGGGATAGTGATAACTCTGTACATGATTACAAAAATATACAATAGGTGAGACACATTTCTTTGTTTTTTTTCCCTGTGACTCTGATCTGTTTCCTCATTCTCTAAATGATCTAGTTTCTATTGGCATTTATAAAGTGATGGCTTCAACATGTTTCATAAATTATTTTACAGGCGAGGAAATCTTTGTACTGGACAGTTCCGCACACAATGATTTTGTGATGTAGGATGGAAACTTCGCTGTCAAAGGTATGAGTAATTAATTCCACTGAAAATTCTATTAACTTTAACCAACATGTTACTGTTAACCAAACACTACCCCTGATCACGATCAGGTGTCTTGGCACAGTACACTTGCCTGCAAGACAGTGTTCAACTGTCCATATTAAAGCAACCAAGCACACATTTAAGTGCTGTAGATTAACCCCATAATCAGAGACAGAGAAATTTCAGATCCACTGCCTAATGGACGCAAGTCCACAGCACAACATTGCGAAGAATTCAAGATAAATTGGCAATAAATTGTCAGTAACACTCAAAGAGGCCTTAATGAAGATTGGTGTAGGAATTTGGCAATATCACCATTTGCAGTAGGGGCTGGTAACCCATATTGATGCAACAGTGTAGAGGGAGCTTTACTCTGTATCCAACCCTGTACCTGTCCTGGGAGTATTTGATGGGACAGTGTAGAGGGAGCTTTACTCTGTATCTAACCCTGTACCTGCCCTGGGAGTGTTTGATGGGACAGTGTAGAGGGAGCTTTACTCTGTATCTAACCCTGTACCTGCCCTGGGAGTGTTTGATGGGACAGTGTAGAGGGAGCTTTACTCTGTATCTAACCCTGTACCTGCCCTGGGAGTGTTTGATGGGACAGTGTAGAGGGAGCTTTACTCTGTATCTAACCCTGTACCTGCCCTGGGAGTGTTTGATGGGACAGTGTAGAGGGAGCTTTACTCTGTATCTAACCCTGTACCTGCCCTGGGAGTGTTTGATGGGACAGTGTAGAGGGAGCTTTACTCTGTATCTAACCCTGTACCTGCCCTGGGAGTGTTTGATGGGACAGTGTAGAGGGAGCTTTACTCTGTATCCAACCCTGTACCTGCCCTGGGAGTGTTTGATGGGACAGTGTAGAGGGAGCTTTACTCTGTATCTAACCCTGTACCTGCCCTGGGAGTGTTTGATGGGACAGTGTAGAGGGAGATTACTCTGTATCTCACCCTGTACCTGCCCTGGGAGTGTTTGATGGGACAGTGTGGAGGGAGCTTTACTCTGTATCTAACCCTGTACCTGCCCTGGGAGTGTTTGATGGGACAGTGTGGAGGGAGCTTTACTCTGTATCTAACCCGTGCTGTATTTAACCCGGGGATATTTGATTCTAACAATGAGTGTGAAAATATTCTGTCACCCAGCAGCAGTGTCCATCACATTGTACAACATACACTGACCACCATTAAAATATCCTTACTGCAGTTTTATTTTCAAGATAGATGATATAACAAACATTTTTCCTGTCTGTTTTTTCTCCAGATTAGATTTCGTTAGGAGAAGACAAACCATTTAACTTCACCTGCAGGATGTTTATGGGTTATTCTGTCCAACTGAATATAATATTAAATACTAATCGGGGATTCATAGTATGTTGGTGGTGTTGTTGGATTGTAGTCAAAATACTTAAAAAGGAACTGGGGAAATCGCCTTGTATATTCACTAAAAGTGACCAATAAACAGAATTCTACTATGCTTCTGGTTTCTTGGGCAATGACACCTGCTGGGTGAAGTATCTGATGTCATAACTAATGCTGAAGCATGCTGACGATGCCAAGTTCTACCTTTCTACCACCTCGCTCGATCCCTCTACTCGCCTGTGCTAGACTGATTGTCCCACAAAGGGCAAATGAGATAAATGACCAAATAATCTGCTTTTGGTGGTGTTGGTTGAGATTGGAATGTTGGCCAGGACACCGGGGTTTCACCTACAGCTTTCAGTACAGGGTACAGGTGCCATTTCTAAATCCCTTTCCACATAGATTCTGTTTATGCATCTACCTTAGCTCACACTACTCTGCTTTATTTCCTTGTAACTGTGGAAATCCCCATGTGCTCGTGAAACTCAAGACTCAGTCCTTGGGAAATTATTGTTTCTTTAACCCTTCAGAGTAGATAGCGATATCTGTTTCACGTTAGCTCAAATACCTGAAGCCTCCTTACAAGAGTAGGCAGAGGGTGTGATCTGAACTGTGCGACCCTTGTCTGTTAATGACAAGATGATGAATGGTAAAATCTTCCTGTGGGTTCCCATAGTCAGCACCGAGTCGAAGACAAACTCCTTTTAAAAATTGGGCATTTTAAGTGCCTCTGTGGCAACTCATGGCATTTACAACCCAAGTTCTACTCATTGAGTTAAATTATATCTAATTCATCAAAAACCTCCTCATCTACCCTTAAACTTCACACAGTCTTAATTACACAAGTAATGAGGGAATCTTAAACTTCACGTCCAAAAATGTCCAACAACTTTTAGTGGGTCTGAGGTTTAGATCATCGGCTGATGCATTCATATTTTGTTTTTGATCAGAGTGTTTGACTCAAGACCCTGTGATCAAACTCGACTGAAGTTCTCCGCCCTTACTGACAATATCTTTGCAAGAACATCAATATACAATGGGGTGGCAACTCAATGTGCTAGGAAACTACACAGAGGCTGCAAGTAGATATGGAGATGGATCTTTTAGTGCATTCACTCTACAACTACTGGTTCAAGCCTGTTATGTGCTTGGATACAACCTGTAAATTGCTGATGTAACAGTGTGTAATGATCCCAGAGCATTCTCAATATAATATTACCAATATATTACACAAATGACCAAGAAAATTAGGGTACAATATATTTATTAAAATATTGTGTCTATCGATACAAAAAAACCCAAACCGGCCTCTGGGCACATATGGATCACATGAACAGGAACTGCCAGCCCATATATAGTCAGCCTACAACTGACTGAATACATTGTAATACTCCCACAATATACCCATCAAAAAGATTAGTGATTCCACGCTGAGAACAAAAATTCTGAACTGCTTAAACTCCCGACCATCAAATCCTAACACCAGCAAGCACCCACACCATCCCAGCCCTGCCTCCCTCAGCATGATAAAGAAAGACGTGTATTTACACATCTCAAATTCATTTCATAGAATGAACTAGTTTGAAGTGATGAACGTAAGCAAATTTCCAAGGAGAAACAAAGTTGGACTGAGAACAGGAGAGACTGAAGAGGTGGCAAAGGACAGGGGTAAGATCATAGTACACATCTGGAGGAAACTAGGAGAGATACCATCAGGATCTTATTAAAAGGTTGGAGTTTAGTTTTCTGGGGTGTTCTTGCTCCCTTCAGTTCTCTCCCTTCTTCTCCTGAAGGTGCTGACTAGTTCTCAGGTACAGCTCCACACCCACCAACTGCCCTGTGGTACCTTGCCCAAGTGCCCATTCTTCTGTGTGAGCCGAGACAGTGAGTGTCTGGAACCTATTTGACAACAGGGACATCACAGCTGAGCACAATGGTGTCCTCGCCTGACATCAATGTGACGTTTTTCCAGGGGGTTTACTGGATGGAGAGCAGGAGCAGGAACCTCAACTGATGGGAACTGAGCCGGAAGACAGAGGAGGAGGAAACAAGGATAGAAACAAAAGACAGAAAGGGAAGAAGCAATAGTGGAAGGCAGAGAAAACAAGGGCGAAAAACAAATAGGGCCATTGTGCAAAATAATACTAAGATGACTAGCAATCTTAAAAAGACAAGTCTAAAGGCATTGTGTCTTAATGCGCGGAGCATTCGCAATAAGGTAGATGAATTAACAGCACAGATAGATATTAACGGTTATGATATAGTTGCGATAATGGAGACATGGCTGCAGGGTGACCAAGGATGGGAACTGAACATCCAGGGTATTCAATATTTAGTAAGAACATGCAAAAAGGGAAAGGAGGTGGGGTAGCATTGTTCGTAAAGGAGGAAATCAATGCAATAGTGAGGAAGGATATTGGCTCGGAAAATCACGATGTGGAATCTGTATGGGTGGAGCTAAGAAACACCAAGGGGCAGAAAACGTTGGTGGGGGTTGTCTATAGGCCCCCAAACAGTAGTGGAGATGTCGGGGAGGGCATTAAACAGGAAATTAGAGACGCATGCAAGAAGGGTACAACTATAATCATGGGTGACTTTAATTTACATATAGATTGGTCAAACCAAATTAGCAATAATACTGTGGGGGAGGAATTCCTGGAGTGTGTATGTGACGGTTTTCTAGACCAATACATTGAGGAACCAACGAGTGAACAGGTGATCCTAGACTGGGTATTGTGCAATGAGAAAGGATTAATTAACAATCTTGTTGTGCGGGGTCCCTTAGGAAAGAGCGACCATAACATGACAGAATTCCTCATTAAGATGGAGAGTGAAGTAGTGGAATCCGAAACTAGGATCCTGATCTAAATAAAGGAAATTACGAAAGTATGAGGTGTGAGTTGGTTAGGATAGATTGGGGAACTTTACTAAAAGGAATGACGGTGGATAGGCAATGGCTAATATTTAAAGAACGTGTGCAGGAATTACAACAATTATTCATTTCTGTCTGGCGCAAAAATAAAAGAGGAAAGGTGGCTCAACCGTGGCTTACAAAAGAAATTAGGGATAGTATTAGATCCAAAGAGGAGACATATAAAATTGCCAGAAAAAGCTGCAAGCCTGAGGATTGGGAGCAGTTTAGAATTCAGCAAAGGAGAACAAAGAGATTGATTAAGAGGGGAAAATAGAGTATGAGAGTAAACTAGCAGGGAACATAAAAACTGACTGTAAAAGCTTCTATAAATATGTCAAGAGAAAAAGATTAGTGAAGACAAATGTAGCTCCCTTACAGTCAGAAATGGGGGAAATTATAATGGGGAACAAAGAAATGGCAGAACAATTAAACACATACTTTGGTTCTGTCTTCACAAAGGAAGACACAAATAACCTCCCGGAAATGTTAGGGAACCAAGGGTCTAGTGAGAGGGAGGAACTGAAAGAAATCAGTATTAGTAAAAAAGTGCTAGGGAAATTAATGGGGCTAAAGGCTGACAAATCCCCAGGGCCTGATAATCTAGATCCCAGAGTACTCAAGGAAGTGGCCCTGGAAATAGTGGATGCATTGGTGGTCATCTTCCAAAATTCTATAGACTCTGGAACAGTTCCTACAGATTGGAGGGTGGCAAATGTAACCCCACTATTTAAAAAAGGAGGGAGAGAAAAAACAGGGAATTACAGACCAGTTAGCCTAACATCAGTAGTGGGGAAAATGCTAGAGTCTATTATAAAGGATGTGATAACAGAACACTTGGAAGGCATTAACGGGATTGGAAAAAGTCAGCATGGGTTTATGAAAGGGAAATCATGCTTAACAAATCTACTGGAGTTTTTTGAGGAGGTAACTAGTAGAATAGATAGGGGAGAACCAGTGGATGTGGTGTACTTTGATTTTCAGAAGGCTTTTGATAAGGTCGCACACAAGAGGTTAGTGTGCAAAATTAAAGCACATGGGATTGGGGAGGAATATACTGGCATGGATTGAGAATTGGTTGACAGACAGGAAACAGAGAGTAGGAATAAACGGGTCTTTTTCCAGGTGGCAGGCAGTGACTAGTGGGGTACTGCAGGGATCAGTGCTTTGGCCCCAGCTATTCACGATATATATCAATGATTTGGATGAGGGAACGGAATGTAACATTTCCAAGTTTGTAGACGACACAAAGCTGGGGTGGAATGTGAGCTGTGAGGAGGATGCAAAAAGGCTCCAATGTGATTTAGACAAATTGGGTGAGTGGGCAAGAACACTTTCACCACATCAGTCTGGGCTCAATTCTAACTTAGGTCTCAGAGAATGCAGCCCACTGTCTTCCGCGATACCTGTTCAATTTCCCAACAATATACTAGCTCGTATCTGCAATCCATCCTTCTGAGTTACAAATTGCTAATGTCCCCAGCATTGATCCATGAAGATAAATTGCTTCTAAGGCCCAGCACAGTATATTTAAGAGCCACAGTACCTACTTAATGGTTACTGTGGGACATAAGATATAATTGTAAATGATCATCTTAACTATGTTAATATGTGGAAGGGTTCCACAAAAGCCAGAGAGTTCTCCACAGAGAGCAAAGTGACATCAGGTGGAGATCCTAGCTGTTGGTTATAGAATACCAATTGCTGCTTTTCCCATTGAGCAGCTGCTGAGGACTCAGTGGCTGGAATATCATCCATGATCTTGACTGAACTCCATCCTGTGACAACAAGTATTGTTATTTGAGTTGCGTTCCATTGAATGACAGACACCCACGCTAGTTTGATGGAAGGTTTGCGAAGCCAACTGGTTTTAGAGTGTAAATAACTTGTGGAAAGTCCCTGTGAGGAACTCATGGTGCAGGGAAAATGAATTGATTATATCATATGTTAAATCTTGCTTCACTTGGTCCAATTAGTTGGCAAAGATTTATTTTTTGGTGTTAAGCACTAGCTAATAATACTGTGATCTAATACGGTTATTGGAAACTCAGATTCCAACAGAGTCAGAATAACATTGTTACAAGACAGGATCAGTCTATTTTTCTCTGTGGTATGCAAGGTGTGGTTTAGAACTGTCAATTTGATCCTTCCTGGTGTTAATGGTCCATTGTTTACTGGAACTTACCTGTTATATGATAGTCCATTGAGTGAATTTAGTGATCATCAGAGTGAGTGAGATTAGCGTTGGGGAAGGAGCCATTCTTCCAATTTTGTCATCCGGTGTCAGCATCGTGTTTCTAGGTCAGATATAGCATTGTTTAGACGCAGAGTAAAGCTCCACACTATTGTCTCAGTGCGTTTATACCCTGACCTCGACAGTACGATATTTTCATTTTCCAAACATGTCATTCTGGTTCCACTGTTACCTATCCAGTCATAGCCAGAGAATCTTCTGCAATGGTTTCTCTTCTCGACCTGTTACCTCTAGATGTGTTCTTGTCCCCCCCTCCCCCCTCCTATTTCTCATCCACATGCTGCCCCTTGGCGACATCATCCAAAAACACAGCTGGTTCCACATGTACGCTGACAACACCCAGCTCTACCTCACCACCACTTCTCTCGACCCATCCACTGTCTCTGTGTTGTCAGACTGCTTGTCTCACATTCGGTCCAATTAAATGTTGGGAAGACCAAAGCGATTGTCTTCGGTCACCACCACAACCTCAACCCATAACCACCGATTCCATCCCACCTCCTGGCCACTGTCTCAGGCTGAACCAGACCATTTGCAACCTCGGCGTCCTGTTTGACCCTGAGCTGAGCTTCTGACCCCATATCCTCTCCCACCAAGACCACATACTTCCATCTCCATAATATTGCCTGTCTCCGCCATCTGTTGAAAACCTCACACATGCTTTTGGTACCTCCAAACGCGACTATTCCAATGCTCTCCTGGCCGGCCTCCCATCATTCACCCTCTGTAAATGTGAGCTCATTCAAAACTCTGCTGCCTTTATCCTAATTTGCACCAAGTCCTGTTCACCTATCACCCCTTTGCTCACTGACCTACATTGGCTTCTGGTCCACTAACGCCTCAATTTTAAAATTCTCATCCTCGTGTTCAAATCCCTCCATGACATTCGCCACTACCTATTTCTGTAACCTCCTCCAGCCCTACAACCCCCCCAGAGCTCTGCGATCCTTGAATTCTGGCCTCTTGTGCATCCCCCCCCCACTCTCCACTTTTGCCCCACTATTGGTGATCGTGCCTTCAGCGTCTAGGCCTTAAGCTCAGGAAATCCCTCCCTAAACCTCTCCACCTCTCGCTCTCCTACTTTAAGGTGCTGCTTAAAATCTACCTCTTTGACCAAGCTTTTGGTCACCTATCCTAATTTCTCCTTCTTTGGTTTGGTATAAATTTTTGTCTGATTACGCTCCTGTGAAGCACCTTGGGATGTTTTACTATGTTAAAGGTGCTATATAAATGCAAGCTGTTGTTGTTATTGACTCCCAGGCAGAATACAACACACAGGATCACAATGGCAGGTAATCAATTTTACCGTTCAGGTAGATAGAATGTGAAGGGCAGACTTTCTACCATTCTATTAACACCTGACTTACATAACAAATAGTTTCACTATGAGAACAACCTCGGAGGATTGTCAAACATCTGCAAGTTCTGCATGCAATTAACATTTCAAAAGATATGAGGGAATTTCTGATCCAATTAACTTATGAGTACATGTTTCCTTCTGTCATATTTTAATCAATTAACAAGTAGGTCAGATTAGGTTGGTCAAAGCAGAGAGGCTGAGTGCTCTGTCTTCACCTAGTTCTGATTGGTCTACATGTCATTTTTCTGAGACCAAACAACTCTTTAGGTGATCGATCAGATTGCATAAAAGTAACAAAGGCTGAGCTCCGTCTTTAAGAGGATAAAGTAATTTCAGCAAACGCTGTTTAATTTTGCTACTCAGATGTGCTTTATCCAACTAGTTAATATGACACTACGGGATGGAGGGGGTGGGGAGGGAATTAGTATCTGTGTACCATCTTCCCCACCCGCACTCAGTAGAGGCCAAGGCCCAGAACCTCTAGGTGGGGTAGAACATGGTTACATCATAAATGGTACATCTTTTAATTATCCCATCTCACAATTAACCCAACTCATCCAAAACTCTGCTGCCCATATCCTAACTCGCACCAAGTCCCGTTCACCCATCACCCCTTTGCTCGCTACATTGGCTCTCAGTCCGGCAATGCATCAAATTTAAAATTCTCATCCTGTTCAAATCCCTCCATGGCCTCGCCCCTCCCTAGTTCTGTAAGCACCTCCAGCCCTACAACCCTCCGAGACCTCTGTGCTCCTCCAATTCTGGCCTCTTGTGCAACCCCAATTTCCTTCACCTTACCATTGGCGGCTGTGTCTTCAGCCGTCTAAGCTCTGGAATTCCCTCCCTAAACCTCTGCACCTCTCTCTCTTCCTTTAACATCCTACCTCTAAGGTCAATCTTTTGGTCACCTGTCCTAATATCTGCTTCTTTGTCTCGGTGTCAATTTTTTTGTCTGATTACACTCCCGTAAAGTACGGTGGGATGTTTTACTACGTTAAAGGCGCTATATAAATGTAAGCTGTTGTTGTTTTCTGTTTACAGTTGTTGAGTAAGGTGTTGCATATTTCCAGTATATTCTGTTTTTTTTATTTCTGGTGAACAGGAGGCACAAATTCAGCACCCCGTGTCTGAGCTCACAGTCACGCCAAATCATGGTACAATCGGCCCCACTTTCCGTAATGCTTTTGACACTTCTCTCTGTCACTTCTGGGGGAGAATGGACTTTGTTCCCATTTTGAGGTCTGAATGTTGCTGTGCTTTTATTAATATTTGTTTCTTCCTTGTAGCTACTTCCTTTTAGAATGTGGACTGGGTTTGTTCGGGTGTTTTCCCTGAATCTACGACACACAAAAAGAACGTGGTACTGGTGAGAGGCACAGTGTTGATCGTGGGGAGGCCAGTTCCAACTAATAATGGCATTTTCAATCACATACTGCCATCTAGTGAGAGGCCTAAGCAAGGAAAAGTTAGTACTGGCTGACAGCAGGACTGATTACTTCAGCTTTCACTTCACTTCACATTGTAGGGGGCACACAAGAAGATGAGTGGGGGGGGGGGGGGGGTGAAAGAGAGAGCTAGAGAGAGACTTTAAAGTGACTGCTGTTATGTCGGCATCTGTGACAGCCACTGTTCACACAGCAAAATTTCTCAAAGAATGAGATAATTAACCAGGTTTCTGCAGGATTTTAAAGTTACAATTTGGACCTCGTGTCATCGATGAACAGGGATTACATGAGAAACGAACATTATGGAGTCCTTAGTCAGCTTTGGCCTATATAGCAATTCAGCAAAAAGGGAACCAGGGAATGTGAGGCATCAGTTCTAATCACATGATTGTCTTCCTTTTCATCCCAGACTGGTACAAAGGGAAAATAGTCAGATGTCGTTCACAAATAATCAACGTTAACCCAATGAAAAGCACACGTTGCAGCTCCAGAACAGCCAATCAAATTAGGTTTTACAAGCATCAGGGCTGTGTACGAGAAACCAGACAAGTAATTTCAGAGACAGTCAAACTGTAAGAACCTTGCTCACAGGACTTCCTGATGGGACATTTGCAAATGTCCTAGGTGGAAATATAAGCAATTGATAGCATGGTGATCAGTATCAATATTTCTGGGAGAACTTAGTGTCCCCCAATCCACATAAACAGAGGTCTGACAGCTCCCTTTGAAGTGACATCTGCATACCAGCCATGGATATGCATTGGCTCGACCCTGACTAGAGAATTACCAGCGATCCATTTTAGAAAAATCACAAAGCATTGGTGCTGCCGTCGTGCCTCAGTTTTGAATCTCCCAGCTGCTCAGCCATGCACCAACCACCTCTACTTCTGTGCTTCGCAATAACTAAGTTTTCCTATTTAACCATTTGAATAACATTGTTAATGATTTTCCTATTTAACCATTTATAACAATAGCATTGTATAAAAATAAGGACAGAATGGGTGACTTTATAGGGACTGAATTATGTCAGTGAGCCCTGGTTCAACTATCTCTTGGCACATAACCCCACTTCATCTGAATGCTTGGTTTTGTCTCCCAAGGTGCAATTCCAGATTGACTATATAGTAAAGGCATTTTTAACCAGTTGTAAACAATTTTACAACACCAAGTTATAGTCCAACAAATTTATTTTAAATTCCACAAGCTTTCGGAGGCTTCCTCCTTCCTCAGGTGAACGGTGTGGAAATGGAAATGAATTTTTAACCAGTGCACTGGTGGGGAGGTTCACATAGCCAGTTCCCATTATAAATGTGGGCATTGGGAATTTGTAATAGGAAGACTTTGACATTATGTTGTGACCAAAACATGACAATAGGAAGTAAAGTTTTGTAGGCAGGAACTGTGCGCAGATGTAAATTTTAAAACTACATTATAGATGACGATTCTTAGAATCTGAACCTGTTTCATCTGAGTTACCGTGAGCAATGCCATGAGAGGCTCGCTAGTGTATTCTAACTGTATAATAAAAATTAGCATTGTCCAGGCTGGTGAATTGAATAGTTTTAAGCACCATTTTCGGGTGCACTTACCCTCCGGGCTGCTGAGTGACACTGTTGTGATGTCCAGTTTTACCACAGTACTTTCTCTGGGATCTTGAGACTATAGTTGCGAGCAGGGGGTTGCTTGGCGGAAATAAAGCACGGGGGGGAGGGGGGTCGTTCAGATCTGGGTAACTGTAAATCCTCCTATTTGCGCCAACTTTCTCCCCATCGCTCCTGAAGGCATTGACTCTTACTGGGATTCCATGGGCACCATCTGATGATCGCCCCAGGGTGACCCTTCTTCATGCAAAAGACTGGACAGGGAGAGTCTGTGGGATATTCAACTATGGGGGGCATCACAGCAGATTCCATAATAACTTTCAAAAGGGAATTGGATAAATACAAAGGAGGGGAAATATTTGCAGGGGAAAGGGTAGGGGAGGAGTAGGACTAATTGGAGAGCTCTTTCAAAGAGCCAGCACTGGCACGACGGGCCGAATGGCCTCCTTCTGTGCTGTGTGATTCGATGATCAGAGCCAGGCTTGCATCCTTACGCCAGGGGGGAAGAGGGAATAGGAAGAACTGGAAATCTGAAATAAAATAAAAGAGAAACTCCCGGCCCGTCAGAGGTGTGAAGGGAAAAGGCGGGTTGAACATTCTGGACGCGGATGAGAAATCCCGGGTCAGGATCGGCACCAGAAATACCAAAGATTCTCACAGTTGCTCGGGAGAAACACAAGCCTTTACCCGTAAACCACCCTAAATGGGCCATTTTTAAAACAATTATCGATTTGTCCTTCAATATACTCTACCACCATATCCAGCGCCCAGTTTTGCCCCCACCCCGCCATCTTGACGGCTCCCAACCGTCACCGCACGCGCTCGCTGTTTAAATCGAGCGCGCGATGGGCGCCAACTCTATAGCGCCCCCCTCGAGTCCTCGCTGGCCGGAGTCGGTACTGCAGCCCCCTCCGGCGGGACGAAAAGATGAACGTTCGCCAAAACCGTGCCGGGTGCCGGGGCGGTAACTGAGGCAGACAGAGACTGTGGGTGAGGAATTGAGGGTGGAGGAGAGGGGCATTCACAATGACACAGGATTAACTGGCTAGGCTGTGGGATTGTCTTGGTTTCATCGTAGGTCCAGCACAGGAGGCAGCCATTTGGCCCGTCGTGCCCATGCCGACTCTTTGAAAGAGATATCCAGTTAGTCCCATTCCTCTGCTCTTTCCCCATAGCACTGTAATTTTTTTCCCTTAAGTATTCATCCAATTCCCCTTTTGAAAGTTACTATTGAATCCGCTTCCACCACTTTTTCAGGCAGTGCATTCCACATTGTTACAGCTCGCTGTGTAAAATAACCTTTCCTCATGTCGCCTCTGGTTTTTTCACCAATCACCTTAAATCTGTGTCCTCTGGTTACGGACCCTCCTGCCACTGGGAACAGTTTCTCCTTATTTACTCCATCAAAACAATTCATGATCTTGAACACTTGTATCAAATCTTCCCTTGACCTTCTCTGCTCTAAGAACAATCCCAGATTCTTTGATCTCTCCACATAACCAAAGTCCCTCATCCCTGGAACCATTCTAGTAAATCTCCTCTGCACCCTCTCCAAGGTCTTGACATCCTTCCTAAAGTGCGGTGCCCAGAACTGAACACAATACTCCAGCTGAGGCCCAACCAGTGTTTTATAAAGCGTTAGCATAACTTTCTTGCTTCTGTACTCTATGCCTCTATTAAAAAAAAAATCAGATCCTGGGCTTTATTAACAGCCTTCTCAACTTGTCCTGCCACCTTCACAGATTTGTGTTCCTGCTCCCCCTTTAAAATTGTACCATTTACTTAATATTGCCTCTCCTCATTCTTCCCACCAAAACGTATCACTTCACACTTCACTGGGTTAAATTTCATCTGCCATGTGTCTGCCCATTTCACCAGTCTGCCCATGTCCTCCTGAAGTCTGTTACTATCCCCCACATTGTTTGCTACATTTCCGAGTTCCGTGTCATCCACAAACTTTGAAATTATATTCTCTATACACACGTCCGGTTCATTAATATATATCAATTTATTTTGAACACAGTTATTATCATTGCTTCCAAGAAGGGCAAGAAAAAGAGAAAAATTAAATGGCACTTTTATTCTGTGACATTGTTAACAGGCTGCACTGTTCATGAAAATAATCTTGCACTCTGTTACTGGTTGAAATTGTCAATGATGTTTTCACTTGGACAAGCATTTATTACTTGACTTCCCTGGGATGTTGCATCATTTGGGGAGAGTCCCAACGCTGGACGTTGTACACCATCGGTTGGAAGGAATTGGGCTTGAGAAGTGTAACCTCACTATTGGCTTGGATAGGGAATTGGTTAGGAGGTAGGGGACAGAGTGTGTGGGAATAACGGGTATGTACCCAATTGGCAGGATGTTACTAGTGATGTTCCCTAGGGATCTGTACTGGGGCCACAGCTTTTCACTATATTTATAAATGCCTTGGATGAAGAATAAAGAGCTGTATATCTACGTTTGCTGACGACACTAAGTTAGGTGGCACCGTAAATAGTGTAGATGGGAGCAGAAGGTTGGAAAGGGACATTGATAGATTCTCTGTGCGTGACCCTGTGTGTCTGCAGCCTGTTTGATTGTTGAGGGCATCACAGCCAAGGCCGATCCCTTCCTCACCTGACATCCACACACTTTCCAGCAGCAGGTTCTGAGTAGTGATCACACTTATTTGCTTGCTCCCTGGACCAAAGGGCACTGAGGCCAATTGCAGCCCCACCACCCTGGCTGAGATCGCCAAACGCAGCATACGCCAAACGCAGCATATACCAGGGATCAAACCGGAGAGTTTCTTGGTCTGTATGGCTCAGTATGAGTCGACTTATTCAACGAGCCAGTGGGGGTGCTATAAAAACCTTTCTAAACATGATTGTGAGCTAAGGCCTAAACTCTCAAGAAAGCCACGGAGGAGCTGATCTACGATGACAGAAAATGCTTTGATCAGAAAACAGCAAATACAGGTGGACACAGGAAAAAACCCCAGGATGCTTCATCTGTTACTTTGCATCCTGTGAAGGAAAAGAGAATGAGATTAAGGAGGAAATACTTGCATTTATACACTTTATCATGTCTCTCCGAATCATCCCAAAGCCCTTGATAGTTTGAAGCAACTTGTTATGCAAGACTGAATTATTGCATCAATACAGTGACATTCTTTATTATATACAGGAAGGTGCTGTACTAAATCCTTTTGAGGTTTCATTCAACTAATGCTTATTGCCCAGAAAAGATCTATGTCTTTCTATCTGTTCAGGTGACCCATGAATTGCACACCAACATTAGAGGCACTTCTCCCAGTTACAAACATCACTGAATATATTTGACAGAACTTTTACCTTATGCAGAGGATTTAGTCAAACCGTCAGCTGAAAAGAAGATAATGAAATGTAAGTTTATTTGTTCAGAACCTGTCCTGGTTTGCAAACCAGGCAACAGTTACTTCAAAATGCTCAGACACACAAAGAATGTTTTTTCTCTCACCATCCTCTTCCCTCCCCTCCCCTCCTGATGATGCCTCCTTGTTTAAGTACAGTTCCAGAGTCACTGCTCCCTCTGGTGCCCCACACTAGGAGTCATTTGTCACGTGTGACTCTTGACAGTGATTGTCAACAGTTGGTGGGGTGGTCGTCACACATGCTCTTTCTGGCAGGAATCACCGGATAGAGGCCAGGAACAGGGATATTTATAGATCTCCCCCACCATCCCCCTCCTCAGGCCTGGGCACTGAGGCCAATTGTAGCACTCCTATCTCAGCACAGGCCCAGGGATGAAACGAGAGACCTTCCTGGTCTGTGAGACAGTGGGGATGAGGGATCAAGCTATTCCTGGGTTAGATCGCATTGCTGAGAAGAATGGTTGGTGTTGATCTGTTTGAGTTGACCGGGTTACAAAATTGCTGTTACCTGAAGAACTGCTGGAATTAGAGGTGTTTGAGGTACTGGATCGCATGCTGGCTGTGCATGGAATGGATTGACATCGTCCTTTCTGATTAGTGAACTTTGCTAGAAAGAGAAAATCACCAAATTGTACTACCGTGTTTAATATTCCACCCCCTCCCAGCAAAATATTCTTAAGGCCAAAATTATTCAGAGTAAAGGACAGTTTATCTCACCTGTTGATTTAATATTGAATTGCTTGCAACCTGTATAAGAAACAGAAAGGTTAACAGTTTGACGTCAACCCCTGTAAGTGATATATATCTAAATACACCCTCCCACTTTCTATTTTATTTCACCTGGGTTTTCTGTCTCTTCCTCTGCTCCCCTTTCTCTCACACACACATGCTCTCTCTTTCTCTGTGTACATGTCTACCCTCTTGCTCTTTGTCTCACTGCCTCTCTGTCCTCTCTATCCACTCAATGGCCTAGATGACCATTTACAATATTTATATGATATTCTTCTGCCTGTTATTTAACAGTGGTGTTGACCGGTTCATTTTAAAACACCTTCATTAAAACAGTGGACAAGGATTATTGTACAAACTGGTTAAGCACCATAAAATATCTCAAACTGTAATTTCAAAGTTTATCACTTTAAAGACTCCTTTTACTTTCTCTTTTCTCCAATGGTCCCATTAACATGAGGTGCTCTGATATCTACACGGACACGTCCAACTCTGACCATTTTCTTCCGTTAGCACATTCCTTGTCCTGCTTTAATCAATCATATTCATAGTTCTCTTTACAAACTGAAACCCCCCATAAAAACATTTTTAAACACACCAAATGTATGGAGTAGATCAAAATATTTGGGCTCCCAATTTAATCTGGAACATTAACAATAGTTTGTAATTGGTGTAATAGCTTACGATTTAAGACACAGTGGTACAGAATCCCAGTCACCACAGCAGAGCTTATTCCCAGTATCCCCAGCACGGCTCCGATGATGATCAAAGCTTCATTTTCAGTATTCCCGTTCCGTTCTGTGGAAAGGACAGTTGGGAGTCTTGTGATGGCCAGTTTACTTTGTGTTTTTAATCTAACAACAAGACATTCCCCACATGCTCCACATCCAGTTACGTAAATATAAAAGCTACCTGAACATTACTCACCAGTAAATGGCCCATGGCATTGCTGACAGTGAGTTGGAGGATACGGTAGAAGTGTGTGAGAGACAGTGAAGGAAGTGGATTCTTTGTCAGTTTCCATTACTGATTGGGGAGACGCCTCCACTATAGGGGATATTGAGTTTCCACTAATACAGACCTCACAGTTTGTTTAATTGGACAGAAAAGCACAAGGTCCTTAGTTAAACACAAGCTAAAAATAGCAAGTCAGGAGGAATGGTTTCGCCCAAAGGGGAATCAAGTTGTGGAATAAGTTAGCAGGGACAAATATCACAGCAGACAGAATGGGTGGGGTCACAAGGTGATTGGATGTGTTTCAGGAGAGAGGAGGGAGTGAGGGATATGGTGAGCAGGCAGGTTTGAACTTTATGAGAACAGGATGGGTTGGTTGGGTCGAATGGCTTTGACCTGTCTGAGCTTTCCTGAGTAGCTAACCTTACCTAGAGGTACCATGAGTTTCCCATTGATGGTCTCGTGTTCCACTTGACAGGAGTATGAACCATCAGCATCTTCATTCAACAGGAGGATACTTTTCACTTGAAACGTCCTGTCCTTTTGAGGTAGAATTCTAGTTGTCACCGGTCCGTTGACAGTGACGGCACCGTTTCTGACCCAGCTCAATTTAATGTCACTGGGGAAGAAGTTCTCCACCAAACACACCAAATAACTCCGACCTGCTTTCTTCTGAACAAAGGCTCTAGTAAATGTAGGAGCTGTAAAAACAGAGAAGAATGGACTGAGGGTTATAGTTAGCACTGTTGAAAAGCTCAGAGCCTGACTTGGTGTGAACTGATGGTGCAGTCGTTCAGTCACCATCCTTCCACCCTGGGTTTGAATCCAGCTCCAGATTGAGGGGATGAACGTCTCCTCTGTCTGTTGGCTGTAACAGTTTACTGAAACGTAAATTGAATTTAGGGCAGTCTCACTGCAGCAAGTCCACAGCTCAAAGCTCCTCTTTAATTTGAAACCAATGAACAAGCTAACTCAGAGAAAACATAAGGATGACTGCTCTGGAAATGGGACTATTCACTGGTGCAGTAAGGGGCACTTTTCTGATAATCTAGAGGGAGCTTTACTCTGTATTTAACTCGTACTGTACCTGCCCTGGGAGTGTTTGATGGGACAGTGTAGAGGGAGCTTCACTCTGTATTTAACTCGTGCTGTACCTGCCCTGGGAGTGTTTGATGGGACAGTGTAGAGGGAGCTTTACTCTGTATCTAACCCGTGACGTAACTGCCCTGGGAGTGTTTGATGGGACAGTGTAGAGGGAGCTTTACTCTGTATCTAACCCGTGACGTAACTGCCCTGGGAGTGTTTGATGGGACAGTGTAGAGGGAGCTTTACTCTGTATCTAACCCGTGACGTAACTGCCCTGGGAACGTTTAATGAGACAGTGTAGAGGGAGCTTTAATATCCACATTAATCACCAGAACAGACAGATGGTGCCTCAGTTTAATATCTTATCAACATGATGGCATCCCTGACAATGCAGCAGTCTTTCTGTGCTACATTGTTGGAGGTGTTATCATACGGATGAGACGTTAAACTCCCTCTGAAAATCAATGGAAGGTAGTTCAAAAGTTTTAATGCTGTCTTTCAGAATTAAATTTACTAAGCGTCAATGCAAACAGTAATTGAGCAATTTATTAATTTCCAGCTCTGAACTCACAACACAAGTAAATATTTCCAAGGCCACATACCATCCTACCTCAACAACCTCCTCTAACCTCACAGCCCAGCTGATATCTCTTGAGCCTGCGTGACCTCCGCTCCATCGGTAGCACAGCCTTCCACCATCACACCCCTATTTTTCTGGAATTCTCTTCTCAAACCTCTGCCTTGACACATGTTTCTCCAAAACTTGCTTCTTCCACCATAACTCCTCTCCCCACCTCTCTCTCTGTGAAGTACTTTGGGACATTTTGTAAGTGTAAGTTGTTGTTTTTATAAAGTATCTTACCCATTTTTTCCAGGGTGGTGTTGCTTGATATAGCGGTTTCTTTAATTTTCTCACAGAGACTTGCTAGACGGCGAGGAACAGACACAATGAAACCTGGTTTTGAGTTCCGCCTGTCCGCTTCAGCTTGTGCAATAGACTGAACTGCAACAAATGTTTTGTTATCCACATCATAGTACAAAACAGTCGTACCATCAAAAGCATCTTGCCAAGCTACGTCAGCCAGTTTACCATCATGATATTTGCATTGACACTGCACATGAAACAGGTGCATATCTGAAAGAAAAACACAACAGAACATCATAAGAATGGAGGAGATATAAAAGGACAGTCAGCTCATTCTGCCATCCAGACCTTGTGTCAGGATCTGACCTGAGCATTTTGTTTATTGATGGTATGGATCTCCTGTGGCAATGCCTATAGTAAGTCTGATGATACAACAGGAATGTTATACCATGTAATGCACAGGGTAGTATTCTGCTGCCAAGGTGGCATTATGTTCAAGTTCTCCTGTCCCTTTAAGGCCACAAAATGTAACTGCTGTTAGGCACATCTTGAGGGTAGTTAAAGGCCAATAGCTGTTAGGCACATCATGTGATCATTCAGATGCTAATTGCTCTTTTTTAAAGATGGCGCTTGTTCATTGATATGCTCCCTATTTTTACAGTTGTGATTTGCAATAATTTGAATATGACATTTGGGCTAATGTAGCACGCACTTTCAAATGTGACACTTTGAGGTGTGACAGGCACACAATAGATGCAAGGTATTATCACCTGACTTTTTTCCCTCCTGCTCCTTAATGCAGGAGTTCTGAGGTTGACTAACATCCCCGAGTGTGCTCAGCTGTCGCAGGGCACAACATGGAAGGAACACGAAATCTGGCAATATTTAATGATCCTGCCACCAATTTTCTTCCTTATCAAAAGGAAGTTTCAGCGGTTTGCTCTTACAAAGAGCTGGCATAGGCTCGATGGGCCGAATGGCCTCCTGTGCTGTAACCGTTCTATGATTTTACTGCTCTGTATGAAATCTTGCCAACATATCAATCTCAATCTTCTCAGCAGCTCAAACCTGGTAATGTTTTTTTCTAAATTGGTTGGTGTGGAATACATTTGTGATTTATTTTACTTTTTACAGGTGTACTGTTGTACTGAGCCATTCATTGTGGTACTTGCAAAATTCATCTGTTCTCATTCTCTCTCTTTTTTTCCTCTTTATCTCTCTGTCTCCTGATTTCCCCTCTCCTCATCTCTTATTCCCTTTCTTTCTCCTTACTGCTCTCTTTGCCATTATTTCCTCTCATATTCCTTCCCTGATACAGTTACCAGCAGTGGTTCTTTGCCTCATAAACCCAAGCTTACAGTAGCACTGGTGTTGCTGCACTTTGGTTCTTTGTCAGGCTCCAGACCAGTTGCTTCAGAACTGAGAACATGCAAAAGGTCCCCAATGGATATGGTGGTGCACTTGGACCAAAATTAATGAGATTACATTACAATTAATTCAAAATTTGTTGGGGTGAAGGCTGCCAGATTCATTGCAGCTGACCAGGTCCTTTGTGTTATTCTTCATCTCATATAATCAGGATTTAGAAGTTGGGCTCTCAACAAAGGGCTACACTTCAGCCACAGAAGATCAGCATGGGGCTCAGTAGAGGCCAGTTGGCCGCCCACATTAGATGACGTTTAAATCAATTACTTTAGAGAAAGCTCCAGCACATCTCGCAAACGCCTCAGAACATTTAAAATACAATGGGCTCAATTTTAAAAGGATGGGAGGGGGAAATCAATGGACGTGCGGCTAACCCAGATAATAAAATCTTACCTTTCCCCACGCGATCGCGACTCAATTGGTGTCATTAATTTTGTTTCTGGGTTTGCCGTCCAAGAGCTGCGCAGTAGGCGGGCTGCGCGCCCGCATGACAGGCTATCTGGAGCGTCTAGATTTAAAGGACCATTGCTCCAATGGATTTTGCTGAAGCAAACAGTCAGAAGACCCAATGGAGCAGCACAGGGGCAAGGCTGCTCCAAGATTCAGTGATGCCTCACTTCAGCTGCAACTGGCTGGGGTGAGGAGGAGGAGGGAACTATTTTACCCGGCCGACAGGAGGAAGTGCCTCACCTCTGCCACCAAGAAGGCCTGGCTCGAGGTGGCAGGAGGTCACCAGCAGCAGCAACATATCCCGCACCTGCATCCAGAGCAGGAAGCGTTTTAAAGACCTAACTAGGTCAGCAAAAGTAAGTACACTTACTGATTCTCCTGCATTCCGTGTCTCACATCAGCCCACCCCCCCCCATCCCTCAACTCACTCTGCACTGCCAAGACTACTCCAAAACATCACTCCTCACACCCCCTTAAGGCTCATCCTCAACTTACCTGTCCTTCCTGAGCACTTCCTCACCTCCCCATTTGTGACCCCACCACTACCACTCACCCCAATCCTGATCCAATGTGATGTCTGTCTCATACTCGCCCTCTGATGCACCTCTTTCACGGTCAGCCTCACCCAAAGCAACGCATTCATCGGTTGGCCACTTCACCATCACTCACTCACACGCCTGTACTTTCTCCCCTTCTAGGAGGAGAGCGCAAAATGCACGCGAGAGGACAAGGACTAGAGGGGAGCCTCCACAAATCGTGATCCTCAGACGTGGAGGAGGACACCCTGCAGATCAGCCACAACCTCGAGTGCCTGTCCGTCCGGGACGCCGATACTGGCACCCCGCAACTTTCCATTCATCACAGACAACATGAATTGATGTTAACAATGACTGGCATGTTGAACACCTCAGTGTGCTCATTGCAACATGACACAACTGTGATGATGCTTAATATTGCCTTCTGTTCTCTGACAGGCCCTTCAATGACCGCAGTGAAGGCAGAGGGCAATTCCTCAGAGGAGCTGCCGGCCTCTGAGGGCGCTCTGTCACATCTTACCTGGCTTAAAGAGGGGGATAATTGGCAGCTCAATATCCCTGGATATGGAGTTTGCAGGCAGGATAGAGTGGGTGATAAAAAAGGAGGGGGGTGTAGCACTATTGATTAAAGAATCAATTACAGTTGTGAGAAGGGATGATCTGCTAAATGGATCATCAATCGAGGCCATATAGGTTGAGCTAGGAAATAAAAAAGGGGCAGTCACACTACTAGGAGTGTACTATAGACCCCCGAATAGCAAAAGGGAGATAGAAGAACAAATATGTAAGCAAATTTCTGAGTGCAAAAATAAGAGGGCAATAATAGTAGGGGACTTCAACTACCCTAACGTCAACTGGGATTCAAACAGTGTGAGGGGCACAGAGGGCGCAAAATTCTTAATCAGACTCCAGAACATTTTTAGCCAGTACGTAATAAGCCCAACAAGAGGGGATGCAATTCTAGATTTAGTCCTGGGAAATGAAGATGGGCAAGTGGGTGAAGTGACAGTGAGTGACCATATTGGGGACAGTGACCAAAATTCAGTTAGTTTTAGCATTATTATGGAAAAGGACAGAGTTAAATCAGGAGTAAACGTTTTAAATTGGGGGAAGGCAAATTTTACAGAACTAAGAAGTGATTTGGCAGAAGTGGACTGGACACAACTACTTGAGGAGAAATCAGTGGCAAGCCAGTGGAAGGCTCTAAAAGTGAAATTCTACAGGTACAATGCAGACACGTCCCCTCAAAGAAAAAGAGTGGCACTGCCAAATTTAGAGCCCCCTGGCTGTCTAGAAGTATACGGGGCAAGATAAAGCAGAAAAAGAAAGCTTATGACTGTCACAGAAAACTAAATACTGCAGAAAGCCTAGAGGAGTATAGAAAGTGCAGGGATGACGTAAAAAAGGAAATAAGGAAAGCAAAGAGAGGGCATGAAAAAATATTAGCTAGTAAGATTAAAGAAAACCCAAAGATGTTTTATCAGTACATTAAGAACAAGAGGATAGCTAAGGAAAAGGTGGGACCCATCAGGGATGATAAGGGTAACTTGTGTGTAGAAGCAGAGGATGTGGGTAGGGTTTTAAATGAATATTTTGTCTCTGTATTCACAAAGGAAAGGGATGATCCGGATGTAGTAGTTAAAGAGGAGAGGTGTGAAATATTGGATAAGGTAAACATTATGAGAGAGGAAGTACGAAAGGGACTGAAATCCTTGAAAGTTGCTAAGTCACCAGGGCTGGATGGATTGTTTCCTAGGCTATTGAAGGAAGCCAGGGAGGAAATGACGGATGCTCTGAGGATCATTTTCCAATCCTCACTAGATACAGGGGAGGTATCGGAGGACTGCAAACGTTGTACCATTGTTTAAAAAGGGTATGAGGGAAAGGCCAAACAATTATCGGCCAGTCAGTCTTACCTCGGTGGTGGGCAAACTATTAGAATCAATACTGAGAGATCGGAAAGGCATGGTTTAATCAGGGATAGTCAGCATGGATTTGTTCAGGGAAGGTCATGCCTTACAAATCTGATTGAATTCTTTGAGGAAGTGACAAGGAGGATTGATTAGGGTAGTGCAGTGGATGTTGTCTACATGAATTTTAGTAAGGCATTTGACAAGGTCCTACATGGCACACTGGTCAGAAAGGTAAAAGCCCATGGAATACAGGGAAATGTGGCGAATTGGATCCAAAATTGGCTCAGTAACAGGAAACAAAGGTAAAAGTCGATGGATGTCTTTGCGAATGGAAATCCGTTTCCTGTGGTGTGCCACAGGGCTGTGTTGGGTCCCTTGCTGTTTGTGGTATATATTAATGATTTGGACTTGAATATAGGGGGCATGATTGGCAAATTTGCAGACGACACAAAAACTGGCCGTGTAGTTGATAGTGAAGAGGATAGCTGTAGAGTCCAAGAAGATATCAATGGGTTGGTGGAGTGGGCGGAAAAGTGGCAAATGGAGTTCAACCCAGGGTGTGTGAGGTAATGCACTTAGGGAAGGCAAACAGTAAAAGGGAATACGCGGTAAACGAGAATATATTGAGAGGGGTAGAGGAAGTGAGAGACTTCGGAGTACATGTGCACAGGTCCCTGAAGGTGGCAGTACAGGTAGATAAGGTTGTGAAGAAGGCATACGGAATGCTCTCCGTTATTAGCCGAGGTATAGAATACAAAAGCAGGGATATAATGATGGAACTGTATAAAACGCTGGTAAGGCCACAGCTGGAGCATTGTGCGCAGTTCTGGTCACATTACAGGAAGGATGTAATTGCTCTGGAGAGAGTGCAGAGAAGATTTACAAGAATGTTGCCAGGGCTTGAAAGTTGCAGCTATGAGGAGAGATTGGATAGGCTAGAGTTGTTTTCCTTGGAACAGAGGAGGCTGAGGGAAGACTTGATTGAGGTGTACAAAATTATGAGGGGCCTAGATAGAGTAGACAGGAAGTACCTGTTTCCCCTAGCGGAGAGTTCAAGAACTAGAGGACATGGATTTAAGTTGATTGGCGGAAGGATTAGAGGGGACATGAGGAAAAACATTTTTACCCAGAGGGTGGTGGGTGCATGGAATTCGCTGCCCGAATTGGTGGTAGAGGCAGGGACACTCAATTCTTTTTAAAAGTACCTGGACCTGCACCTAATGTATTGTAAGCTGCAGGGCTACGGACCGGGTGCTGGAAGGTGGGATTAGAATGGGCACCTTGTTGTTCTTCGAGCCGGCGCGGACACGATGGGCCGAATGGCCCCCTTCTGTGCTGTATCTTTTCTATGGTTCTATGGGTCTTAGCAAGCCATCCACCAATGCAGATACTCATATCTGGGTGGTCCTAGGAGTCAGTTAATTGGGGTTGGCAACTGGCGAGTCACCACACACAAGTGAGCACGAGCAGACACTGGTGGCAGGGGCAGCTGTGGAGAATCCGCGTCGGTGGGCGCACTCCTCTCCAGGCTCTGCTCAGCTGGACGCAGATGCTGAACCCCGGGGGCCATCCTTTAAAGGGAGAATGATCGTGGGACAGCAGCACATTTGCGAGGTACTGGAACAGGTGCCACGCACACTCTGCACAATAGCCCAGAGGGTGGAGCAGTCTAACTCCTGCATTAGTGGAATGGTGGCATAGGTACATGGGCCATCGCGCTCCCCTATCCTGATGGTGTCAGTTTGAGGGGGTCCAAAAAGATGGTAAATATGTGTAAACAGAAGAATTCGGAGAGTAAACCAAGAATTTTCAGTCTAAACACAATGCTCAATAAGCATTACCCTTTGGCTGTCCAGGCTAGTAAGGAAGCAGAAAACTGTGGTTGGAATTTCAGTTCTAGCTACAGAATATGGAGCATCCCCTCAGGATAGTGGATGTGGAACAGACCCCAGAGACAGGAGTTGATTCAGGGGTCACTCGGCACCTTTAGAAAGGATTGCTCAATTTTTTTTTCAGGTGGAAGGGGAAGAAACCTAGCGCAGTACAGCGCTTTTTCTGAGGCTTAAAATGGGCAAAAAACAGGCCAATTTAGTAATGGGATGGCCTGCAAGTCCGTGATAGAATAATTAGACATGGACTCTGAAGGCCCACTGCACCTGTGCCAGCTCTCTGTAAGAGCTCTCCTATTAGTCCCATTCCCCTGCCCTTTCCACAAATGCTTTTCATTTTAATTCACTTCCCTTTTAAATGCTATTCTGCTACCACCACTGTTTCTGGTAGGACATTCTGTGTCCTAACAACCCTCCATGTACTGCATCACTGACCAGTGGAAATAGTTTAACTGATGTACTTCATCAAAACCCCCGTAAACTTTGAACAACCTGTAGACCGTCTTTGTTCCAATGAAAAGAACCCCAGTTTCTCTCACCTTCCTCATAACTAAATCCTCTCACTCCTGATTCTTTTTATACCTAAGTATTCCTTGCAGCTAGTACTGGGAGTTTTTCAGTGAGCAATCCATGTATAAAACACAGATTCAGATATGCACTGTCCTCTACTTAGTATAACAGCAGTCAGGTAGAATGTTAAAAGTGAGTGAGGGTAATAACCCACTTACCTCTCCAACCGTCCACCACATCCACAACACAAACAACCGCAGCAACAACAGCCACAAACGTCCATCTGTAGAAAACTTGCATCTTGAAAGGAAGGCGATGGATTTTCTAACAAGTCTGGATTAAAGGTGTGTATAATTGAAGTGATGAGTCCGGTAAGACTTGCTTTAAATTCCTTACATACAAACCCTTCCATTGAGTCTCCTGACTCCACCCACTAAAGCTTCGAGAATAAAAAACCCACAAGATTGGAGATTCCAATTACATCTGTGGTTATTCTGGTAACTGCACTTTGACAGACAATTAAGTTGTTTCCTTTTCCTTGTGCTTTTCGCAAAACATCCATTAAAGGGATAGTTTCTATTAAAGGGATAGTGTCATCATAAAAAGTGACTGGTGGGACACCCTTTGATGAGGTGTGGTGTGTGTCTATCCTGGGTTACATTTTATGATGAGTTCTGTTCAACAGCCCACTGCTGAGGAGCTCCTGGTACCACTGTCTGCCTAGTGAGGGCTTAAATTCACACTTGTCAGTTGCCCGATGGCCATTATGTAACTGTCTTCTTGGTGTGGGAGCCGTTGGTGGAGTCTCTTTGGAATCGAGTTGGATCCGAGATATCATGCCTGGTAATGGAACATTGGAGTCAACCTTCTGTGGGAGATTGATTAATCAGATATCTGAGCCAGGCAGGTCCTTAACTATTCCAGGACACTGTTGTTGACTGACCCACCAGTCAGGCTCATTAATGAGGACTGGAGGGGTAGACCTATCACTGGCTGCTGGGATTCTTCCCAATGGGCTCTAGGCGAACCTGCAGGTAGATGCCCCCAACTGGTGGGGTGTTCCTCCCTAGACATGGAAGGGAAGATCAGCAGTGCTCTGTGGGGAGAAGGTGCACAGTGTGAAGTGCTTTGTGACATTTTGCTATGTTAAAGTTGTCACTCCATCAAAGGGCAAGTTGTTGTTGGTGTATTTAAGCACTGCTATTTAGAAATAGTGTGTTTGTGTACAAGTTTGAGTGAGAGAGTAGCAGTTGGTGAGTACGTGGCTGAGTGTATTTAACCTCACTGTTTCCTGAATAACTGGTTTCTCACATTGAACCGATGCCAAGTGACAGATGAATTAGGATTGTAATTTGTGCTGCCAAAATGACAGGGATTGAGAAATGAACATCCAATAAGGTGTTAGGATGGTCAGATTGATTTACATCACTGGAACAGAAAGTAGATGGTTTGAAACTGCGTCGGCCAATGTGCTCAGTTATACTTGTGAACAGAAGGACTCTATTCACGTACTCCAAGAGCTGCTGGAGAAACAAGAAGTCATTTACCAACATGGAACTCTGTGGGTTCCTAATAATCATGTTGTCACTTACAACAGTAACAAGAGCAGAGATTGGTGAGTGTATTGTGTGGACACATAGGGGTGGTTTGTGACCTCCACTCTCGGTGGGAGCTTGTGTCACAGAATTGGTCTTGTAGTGCTCTAGTCCCATCTCTGGGGAGCATCACTTTACAAAATCAAAGTTGAGGCAGTGCAGTTTGCTTTCACCTCAGGGACCTGGGTTTCAATCCAGCCCTGACCGATGGGATGAAAGTCTCCGCTCAGAGATTCTCTAATTTATTTTAACTTTGAAAGGCAGTGGGTGGGTTGAAATAAATGGAAATGAAAAATCTAGCTTTATAACCTTATCTGTTTAATATATCACTAAGGAAGAGCAGTAGAATTCAGCATCCAAGGGCTATCGCCTTATGATTGCGAGCTTAAGAGTTAACGTTTCTGAATTTATTAAAACTAACAGCAGAAAATATCGTCATGGTTCTTTAGAAAATTTGATCTAACCCTCTAATTTTGTTCAATTGTTCTTTATTGATAATCAGACTTGCAGTACATTGATCTGACATTAGACATTGAATGTTTCAGTCTCTCAGTGATGCCTCATACCTATAGAGGATAAATTGTACAATTGAGTGCCTCCAGTGCAGAGCTTCATGTGACAGAAGCACACATTGGGAATTTGAGCGCAGAGTTCAGTGCACGTGATTTCTGATCCACATGATTTTCCATGGTGTATCTTACAAGATTAAAATTGATGGACAGGGAGTTTTGCCTGTCATGAGTGGAGGCACTGACCTCCACACACAAATCCCCGATAATCATTCCCCTCGCACAAAGCTTTGGGCTAGGATTACTAAATTGTAAAATTTACTCCATAATATTCTAAATTGGTTTTATGTACATGATTTACTGTTCCTCAAAACTCCTTCTATATGCTACTCCTGACAGTTATTCTGTGTGGAAATGTTTTCAGCTTGGCTCACTTGGTATTGCTCTTACCTCCTAGTCAGAGGTTTTTGGTCTGAGCCCCACTCCCTAAATGGAGTCCACAATCTAAACTGACACTCCAGTACTGAGGGGTTGCTGGACAGTCAGAGCTGCCAGATGAGACGTTAAACCTGCCTATTCAGGTGGATGGTGAAGATCCATGGCACTGTTGGAAGAAGAGCAGGGAGTTGTTCAGGTGTCCTGGCCAACATTCCTCCCTCCACCAACACCACCAATAAACAGAATACTGGGTCATTCAGCTCTCTGTGGGATCATGCTGTATACAAAATGGTTGCCATGCTTATTTACATAACAGTCACTGAACTTTGTAGTAATTCTCTGTACGTGAAGCCCTTAGCGATGCTTTGGAGAGATTTAATAAGGTGCAATATAAATGCAAATATTTCATTCCATTTTGTGATTTCTCTGCTGTTTTCCCTCCCTAGAATTTGAAACTGTCTCTGCAAAGCTGTACTACAGTATTGATACTTCTGATTCAGAAACAAATATAGACATCTTCAATATAAATTCCACTCCCTTTATGTTCTACGATTATGGAGCGCTGAAATTTGTTATAAATGGCGAAGTGACAGACGGGATAGAAGAACTGGGTCAGGAACAAGTGACTTATTTTAAAGAGAGGGCACGTGGGTTCCAGGCACGCCTGCGAAGCATCACCAAAGAATTGATAAAGCTGACAAACGCTAAAAGTATCCCGAGAAGTAAGTTGCTCATTTACAGTTTAAAAAACTGCTCGCAGTGACACTAAGCACGAACATTAGTGCACTATCATTCAGTGACATGGAGCAGGGCGAGGCCTGGGTTCAAGTTTTGTCCTGCTCAGATCCTAAGCTGAGCCACGTTCGGTGGGGAAGTGGCAGCATCTTCCAGCAGATGGGAGGAAAATCAAAGAGTCATGCCTGGATGGCTGGTAATAGGAACGCTTCGGTGACAGTCTAGCAGGGCCTTGCGCCCACCCTCTCGAATCCAGGGAGTCAATTTTAACCCTACCCGTCTGACGGAAACCACAAGGGTAGGCAGTTAAAATTGGTTGGGTCACTTACCTGCTGAAGTCCAAATGTAAGGAATCTTACAACACCAGGTTATAGTCCAACAAATTTATTTTAAAATCACAAGCTTTCGGAGATTATCCCCTTCGTCAGGTGAATGAGTGCTGAACTTCGTCTGCTGAAGTCCAGCCTGGATCCCACAGTCTTCAATTTTAACCTGCTCTCTGAGCAGGATGGCAAAGGCATCCGCCTGAAGTCAGCGGGGTCCTTCTTTAAATGTTCAGATCTGATGAAGCCATCAGGCCCTGACTGCGATTTTAACTTCTACCCGAGTGGGGATGCCACGGCGGCTTTCCAATCAGGTAAAGTTAAGCGAGAACAAGATCGGAAGCAAAAGAGGCCATTCAAGTTAAGCATTTTTTTTTAACTTTCCTCTGTGGGGCCAGGAGAATTAGGAGTGTAACTCCGGACACCACAGGGAAAGTTTAGACCTCCCCTGTCCTGGACACACACACTCCTACCACGCCCCCCCCTTCGTCAGAACCCCAGTTTCCACATTTACCCAAGTGCCAGCAGGCAGTTGAAGGCCACCAGAATTTCTGCAGGCTGGCAGCTGCTTCTTTCCCACTTCTGACTGGTCCAGGCAGGAAGTCAGCTGGCGTTACGTTCATGAGGCCCTGTGGTTAGAATCGCCGTGGCCTCATTCTGCCACAGGCAGGCAGAAATCTACCTGAAACAAGCAGCTTTCCGTCAGAAAGCCGCTGGCAGTTAAAATCCCCACCAGGGTTAAGTGATGAAGGTATCCATCGAATTATAGAATCGTTACAGCACAGAAGAAGGCCATTCGGCCCAATATATTAAATATATATATAATATTAAAAATCTTAAAGATACAAAACCTCATGTTTTGTCACACTTTGTGTCAACTTTTTCATTATAAATTCCCATATTGAAATCAAAAAGTGCTTTTCACATTGATGTTCACAATAGTATTATTTTAGTAAAAGGAGGTCCTGTTAAGTTAACTGTTTAAGGCTGAATTCCCATTGTTTGCTGTGTTTTTAAAAAACATATACATTTTTATATCTAATGACATCTGCAACTAAAAAGTTTCAGTGGACTCTGGGAACCATGGAAAACAACAGAAGGTTATTTACTTGAAAAAGAAAAATGTGCAGGGCTATGGGGAAAGACAGGGGGTAGTGGGACTAACTGGATAGCTCTTTCAAAGAGCCGGCACAGGCACGATGGTCCAAATAGCCTCCTTCTGTGCTATATGATTCCATGTCCTCCTTTATAATGGAAACTGTCCACATAAACTTGTCGAGCTCCGGCCAGTGGTGGTGCTGTAGTGCCTCAGCTTTGTATCTCCCGGCTCCTCAGCCTGGACTGCAGAGAGAGAGACTCCTCTGCTCCAACCAACTCTACTTCTCCACTTCCCAAATTGAGGTCAGTTTTGCTGTTTAACTAGAAATAATAATATAAAATCAAAATATTATCTAAAAATAAGGACAGAGTGCATGTCTGTCCAATTATCCCTGCCCTCTAACCTCACTTCATCTGGTCTTCACTCCCCATGTACAACACCATGGCCAATTGAATATATCCCATATACGGAGTGATTAGAGACATTATGCAGCCACTTCCAGGTTTTGGCTCCTCTGATGACATCACGTCTGTCTCGCTTATTGAATGGCATCACTCCCTCACCCGCAAAGTTCAAACTTCCAGGAGCTCTGTGTCTCGCTGTGTTTGTTGCTGTTCTTGTTGCCTGAAGTTGTTGCTTGAAATCAATCTGTGCTGCTACATTAAGGATCCGTGGTGTCTTTGTCCTTTTCCTTGTAAGGTACCTCGCTGACCTACATTGGTTCACGGTCCAGCAACACCTCAAATTTAAAATTCTCATTGCTGAGTTCAGATCCCTCCATGGCCCTCGCCCCCTCCCTATCTCTGTAACCTCCGCCAGCCCTACAACCCTCTGGGATCTCTGCGCACCACCAATTCTGGCCTCTTGTCCATCCTTGATTTTCATCGCTCCACCATTGACAGCCGTGCCTTCAGCTGCCTAGACCCTAAGCTCTGGAATTCCCTCCCTAAACCTCTCCGCCTCTCTCTCCTCCTTTAAGATGCTCCTTAAAACCTACCTCTTTGATCCACCTGTCCTAATATCTCTTTATCGGTGTCAACATTTTGTCTGATAACGCTCCTGTGAAGCACTTTGGGACATTTTACTACATCAAAAGCGCTATATAAATCCAAGTTGTTGTTGTAGTAGACTCGTGGGTTCCTAGCAGTTGCACGAGATAGTGCTGTGCTCCATGTGGCTTCACACTTTTCCTAGTTGACCTAGCCCGTGTAAGAATACTATGATATGCTACAGCTTGCGCTCTTGGTGTGCTCCCTGTGAACAGACATTACAGTTGAGTATGTCCTCTGATTCACCGTGAGCACAGAAGATCTGCTAATAGTAGTCTTGCACTAGGGGACAGGAAAAATGGAGGTCAAAGATACTATGAATGTGGGACTTAGCATGGCATACAAAACAAAACCTCTGCTCCAGCATCAGTGGCAGAGCCTTCATCCACCACACCTCTGTACCATGAGATTCTCTTCCTAAAACCTGTCACTTTGCAACTTCTCTTCCCAATTTCAAAAGGCTTTGTAAATGTACCTCTTTAAACTGCAATTCTGGTCAGTTCCCCTAACTCCTCTCCAACTTCCTGCCCAGACCCCCCAGACCCCTGTAAAACAAGGGAATGTTTTGTTGTGTGAAAGCACTATAAAAGTACAAGTTGTTGTTACAGTTACCTGTGTTATTTCTGTTACAGAAAAGCCATCCATTCACATCTACACTGAGGGAAACTACACACGTCAGTCGAAGACCCTGTACTGTTACGCAGAAAAATTCTACCCTTTCGAAATTGATATCAACTTCCTGATCAATGGGAGGCAATTCACGGGGCTGGTTCAATCATCGCAACTAGTGTTTGAGGCAGACTGGACATTTACTATCTTAAAGTACATCAAAATTGAACCACAAAATGGAGACACCTACAGCTGCCAAGCAGCTCATATCAGTCTCGATCAACCGCTAACTGTTTTGTTGGGTATGTTATGCATTAAGTGACTGTTAACTACATTTAAAGGGTAACAAGAAAAATACACAGGAGCAGCTTTCTACACGAGAGCTTTTCAAACTTTTCTGTGGGGGACTGGTATAAATATTGACACACTCCTAGAGACCCTGTAAATCCTGACACACTCCCATGGACCAAACTCCTGTAAATCTTTTGTAAACAATTTTACAACACCAAGTTATAGTCCAACAATTTTATTTTTAATCCCACAAGCTTTCGGAGGCTTCCTCCTTCCTCAGGTGAACGGTGTGGATCTTGACACTCCTAGGGACAGCTTCAAATCCTGACACACTCCCAGGGACCACTGCAAATACTGACACACTCCCACGGACCCCCTGCAAATCCTGACACACCCCCAGGGACTGCTGCAAATACTGACACACTCCCTAGGACCCCCTACAAATACTGATGTATTCCTGGGGACCCCCTGTAAATACTGACACACTCCTGGGGACCCCCTACAAATACTAACATACTCCCAGGGGCTACTATCCTCAGTTCTCCCTGTCCTATATTTCTGAATCACAGCATCAGTCACCCAAGAGAAAACTTATGTTATCACTGCAGAAGATGTATTTTATTAATCAGGAATAACATGACAGTTAGTCAACCAATACCAAAAAGAGTACAATGTGCTCACTGTGCGCATTAATGGCCGGTCACAGTCAGAGTAATCTGATCCCTGGGATCCTCCAGCTTGAAAATCTATAGTCCATACAATAATGTACCTGTGGAATTTTTTTATTGCAATTATTAATTTTTGTGTGATGCCAACCAATGCCATTTAGGGCCTGGTGCTGTCTGACAAGGCAGTACTATAGGAAAGCAAATCTATAGCTGTAATTAATCAGAAATTGTAATTAATCAGAAGAGTTCCTCCAGTGGTTCAAGGATAAAGGACCTGCTCAGTGTAGCTCTAATCTAGACAAACTACAAGGTCCCAGGTTTGATTCTCAGGCAGTGTGGAGTCAGCTGAAGTGCAGCATTTGGGACATTACAATTAATCTCAATGCTATTGGTTAGAGATGGGGGGGGAAAAAAAATCAGACTGACTTCCTGCTGCTGATCCCTATCCAGTGACTACTGGAAAGTGTGTGCATGTATGGATGCTGGGCGAGGACAGGACCAGGCTCAGGTCTGATGCCTGCTCCACAGTTGAATATCCTGCCAACTCTGTCCGTTGCATAGGAAAAGAAAGACTTGCATTTATATGGCACCTTATCGCACCTCTTAGGACATCCCAAAGCACTTCACATACAATGAATTACTTTAGAAGTGCAGTCACTGCTGCAATGCAAATATGAAGAATTGCCAATTGTGATGAGGTACTGGATCAATGAAAACCTGCTACAGAAACAAAGAATGAATTTGCTTTCCTGATTTTTAAACAGATCAGCCATCTCTGATGCCCTACTCTGGGACCATTGTCTGTGCTGTTGGAGTTGTTGCAGCAGTTATCGGGATAGTGATAACTCTGTACATGATTACAAAAATATACAATAGGTGAGATACATTTCTTTGTTTTTTTTCTGTTTCCTCATTCTCTAAATGATCTAGTTTCTATTGGCATTTATAAAGTGATGGCTTCAACATGTTTCATAAATTATTTTACAGGCGAGGAAATCTTTGTACTGGGCAGTTCTGCAAACAATGATTTTGTGATAGAGGATGGAAACTTCGCTGACAAAGGTATGAGTAATTAATTCCATTGAAAATTCTATTAACTTTAACCAACATGTTACTGTTAACCAGGCACAGCACTCAAATAGGATCAGATGTCTTGGCACAGTAAACTTGCCTCATGCAGTGTGAGATGTGGAGGTTATTTTGACTGAGACATATTTCAGGTACAAAACACACATTTAAGTGATGTAGATTAACCCCATAAGCAGGGGCAGGGAAATTTCTGAACATTGCCAAGAATTCAGCACAAATTAGCATTAGATTATCAGTTTCACTCAAGAAGGCCATAAAGAAGGCTGATGTAGGAATTGGAAATATCATAATTTGCAGTATTGTTGGGGCTGCAAGGTGAGCTTTACTCTGTATCTGACCCATGCCCTGGGAGCATTTGATGGGACAGTGTAGAGGAAGGTTTACCCTGTATCTAACCCATGCTGTATTTAACCCTGGGATTTTTGATTCTAACACTGAGTGTGAAAATATTCTGTCACCCAGCAGCAGTGTCCATCACATTGTACGACAAACACTGACCACCATTAAAATATCTTTACTGCAGTTTTGATTTCAAGATAGATGATATAACAAACACTTTTCCTGTCTGTTTTTTCTCCATATTAGACTTCATTGGGAGCAGACAGACCATCCAACTTCACCTGCAGGATGTTTATGGGTTATTCTGTCCAACTGAATGTAATATTAAATACTAATCGGGGATTCATAGTGTGTTGGTGGTTTCTTTGTGGCCAAAATACTTAAAAAGGAACTGGGGAAATCGCCTTGTATTTACACTATAAATGACCAATAAACAGAATTCTACCATGCTTCTGGTTTCTTGGGCAATGACTAATACTGAAGCACGCTGACGATACCAAGTTCTACCTCTCTACCGCCTCGCTCGACCCCTACTCGTCTGTGTTAGACTGATTGTCCCTCAAAGGGCAAATGAGATAAATGACCAAATAATCTGTTTGTGGTGGTGTTGGGTGAGGGAGGAATGTTGGCCAGGACACCGGATAACTCCCTGCTCTTTATCAGATAGTGTCATGAGATCTTTAACATCCACCTGAACAGGCAGACGTCTCGTCTAACAGACAACACCTTGACAGCACAGCACTCCCTTGGTACTGCACTGAAGTGGAACCCATCGTCGCTGGGTCAAAATCCTGGAACTCCCTTCCTAACAGCACTGTGGGAGAACCGCCACCACACGGACTGCAGCGGTTCAAGGCGGCGGCTCACCAGCACCTTCTCAAGGGCAATTAGGGACGGGCAATAAATGCTGGCCTCGCCAGCGATGCCCACATCCCATGAACGAATAAAAAAATGATGAGCTCAAGTCCTGCGGTGGGGCTCAAACCCACAACCTTGTAACTCAGAAGCAAGAGTGCCATCACTGAGCCAAACTGATACTCAAGTGGTAGCACTCTCATATCCAGATCAGAAGGTTTTGGGTTAGATCTGTACTCCATGACTTAAACAAGTAATCTGGGCAGACACTCTGGTGCAGTCCTCAGGGAATCCTGCAAAGTTAGGATAAGACATTACACCAAGTCCCCATCTCCTGGTTCAGGTGGACGATAAGGACCCTGTATCACTATTTAAAGAGGAGCAGGCACTGTCCCAGTGTCCTGCCCAACATTCCTCCCTCAAACATCAAACAGGTCATTCATCTCATTGCTGTTTGTGGAATTTTGCTGTGTGGAAAATGCTCATTCAAGAACTGTGACTGTACTCTGAGATGTTTCTCAAAGACACAATGTAAATGCAGGTCCCTAATTTATCATAAATGCATCTTGAACTCTCCCTATGCACCTTTCAATGAGTGCACGGCAGCATCAATCTTTGTCTCCATTTTATTCTGCATTAGAATGTTTTTCTTCTTCTGTATTGTCTGTACAATAATTCTAATTTTTAAAAGTTATTAAAAATACCTGTATCTGATTATTTTACAAGCAGCTAATGACTTGGGAGCAATGTAACACAGCAACAGAAAGGGCATGAACCCAGGATCAGTACGTGTGTCAGCTCACCTCCTAGTTACAAGGTTGGGGTTTTGAGCCCTCTTCCAGGACTTCAGCATATAATCTAGGCTCAAATTCCACGCAGTATTGAGCGAGTTCTGGATTATCAAAGGTATCGTGTTCCAGATACGATGTTAAACCAAGGCCCAATCTGTCTGTTCAGGTGGATGTTAAAGTATCTGTACAGGGCATGGGCTCCAGGCACCGCACCCAGCGCAGGGCATGGGCTCCAGGCACCGCACCCAGCGCAGGGCATGGGCTCCAGGCACCGCACCCAGCGCAGGGCATGGGCTCCAGGCACCGCACCCAGCGCAGGGCATGGGCTCCAGGTAATGCGTTCAGTATAGGGTATTGGTTCCCTTTCTAAATCCTTTTCCCCAGCTTATTTTTATGCATCTACCTTAGCTCACATTACACTGCTTTATTTCCTTGTAACTGTGGCAATCCCCTTGTCATGCTTGTGAAACTCAAGACTCTGTCCTTGGAAAATTATTGTTTTTGAAATCCTTCAGAATAAATAGCGATACTTCTTTCATGCTACCACAAACAGCAAGGAGATAAATGACCAGATAATGTGTTTTAGGTGTTGGTTAAGGGATAAATATTATCCAGGACACCGGAACAACTTCTGTGTTCTTCTTCGATCTTTACATCCACCCAAGAGTTGGGGCCTTTGTTTAACATCTCATCTGAAAGACGGCACCTCCGACAGTGTAGCACTCCTGCAGTACTGAACTCCCGAACTTCTAACTCAGTGGTAAGAGTGCTACCACTGAGCCAAGGTTGACACCTGGGACTTGAGGAAAGCAATCTGCTACTAAGGTGGACTGGTGATTGGATTAGCCTGTTCCTTTAAAAACGCAAGCATAGAATTTCCATGGGGTATCTCTGGCAGAACCCTCTGAGAAACAACGTAAATGGCTAAAAAACGTCTGTTTCTCCTGCAAAGTTACAGTGGGAGATTGAGAGAATCCTGGGGAAATTGTCCCCCACAAAGTCTAACTGGGCCAGAGCACAAATCTGATCTATTATGTGCTCAACTACGCATGGTGTGAGTTTCTTTAAGACGCTATTTGTTCATTGTTGGGTTCCCTACCTGTTCAGTCGCAATTTGCTGTTTCATGAATGTTGGATTCATGCCAATCAGGTGTAAAAGTGACACAATCTTAGTTTGTGTGACACTTTCAAATGTGAGCAGTGCGACAGTTTAAACTGTAACAAATATGCTGGACATGAGACTTCTATCATATGTTTAGATGGTGTTATTGTTTGGGCTCTTCAGCTCCAAACTGCTCCCACTGCCATAATGTGGATTCGGGCAGCCAATAAAGAATTGATAATATAGGGAAAAACGAAGTTTATTATACCATTCCTCTAGGACTGGCTGAATACAACACACAGGATCACAATGGCAGGTAATCAATTTTACCGTTCAGGTAGATAGAGGTAAAGAGCAGACTTTCAACCATTCTTTTAACACCTGACTTATATAACAAAGATTTTAGTAAATGGTATAGGTGCCATTTCTAAATCCCTTTCCACACAGCTTATTTTTATGCATCTACCTTAGCTCACACTACTCTGCTTTATTTCCTTGTAACTGAGGAAATCCCCTTGTGCTCGTGAAACTCAAGACTCTGTCCTTGGAAAATTATTGTTTCTTTAACCCTTCAGAGTAGATAGCGATATCTCTTTCACGTTAGCTCAAATACCTGAAGCCTCCTTACAAGAGTAGGCAGAGGATGTGATCTGAACTGTGTATACTCTTGTCTGTTAATGACAAGATGATGAATGGTAAAAACCATTCATAGAGATGAGAAATAGTAAAGGCAAGAAGTCACTTGTAGTAGTTTATATGCCCCCTAACAGTAACCACACAGTAGGACAAGATATACAGGAAGAAATAATGGGGGCTTGTGAGAAAGGAACAGCGATAATCATGGGTGATTTTAATCTACATATAGACTGGAAGAATCTGATTGGCAAAGGTAGCCTGGAAGATGAGTTCATAGACCGCTTTTGGAACAATTTCTTAGAGCAGCATGTTCTAGATCCAACCAGAGAGCAGGCTATTCTAGATCTGGTAATGTGTAATGAGACACGATTAATTAATGACCTCATTATAAAGGAGCCTCTAGGTAGCAGTGATCACAATGTGATTCAATTTCGCATTCAGTTTGACGGAGTCTAAGACTAGTGTTTTAAATTTAAATGAGGGCAATTATGAGGGCTTGAAGATAGAGCTGGCTAAAGTGAACTGGAAACTTAGGTTAAGGGATATGTTAGTAGAGATGCAGTGGCAGACATTTAATGAGATATTTCATAACATTCAGCAAAGTTACATTCCAGTGAGAAAGAAAGACTCTAGGGGAAGCACGTACCATCCGTGGCTAACTAAGGAAGTTAAAGATAGTATCAAATTGAAAGAAAAAGCATACAATTCCACGAAGATTAGTGGCAGGTCAGAAAATTGGTCAGAATATAAAAAACAGCAAAGAATGACTAAAAGAATAATAAGGAGGGAGAAATTAGAGAACGAGAGAAAGCTAGCTAGAAATATAAAAACAGATAGTAAGAGTTTCTACAGGTATTTAAAAAGGAAAAGTGTAAGTAAAGTGAGCGTTGGTCCTCAAGAGAGTGAGTCTGGGGAATTAATAATGGAGAATAAGGAAATGGCGGATGAATTGAACAGATATTTTGCGTCCGTCTTCACTGTAAAGGATACAAATAACATGCCAGAAATAATTGTGAATCAAGAGGTGAAAGGGAGGGAGGAACCTAAAACATTTACAATCACCAGGGAAAGGGTTTTGAAAAAATTATTAGAACTAAAAGCTGATAAGTCCCCAGGTTCCGACGGACTTCATCCTAGGGTCGTAAAAGAAGTGGCCGCAGAGATAGTAGATGCATTGGTATTAATTTTCCAAAATTCCCTAGATTCTGGAAGGGTCCCATCAGATTGGAAAATAGTGAACATAACTCCTCTATTCAAGAAAGGAGGGAGACAGAAAGCAGGAAACTACAGGCCAGTTAGCTTAACATCTGTCATAGGGAAAATGCTAGAATCTATTATTAAGGAGGTTATAGCAGGGCACTTAGAAAATCTCAATTCTATCAGGCAGAGTCAACACAGCTTTGTGAAAAGGAAATTGTGTTAGACTCATTTATTAGAGTTCTTTGAGGAAGTAGCAAGCAACGTGGATAAAGGGGATCCTGTGGATGTGGTGTACTTGGATTTCCAGAAGGCTTTTGACAAGGTGCCACATCAAAGGCTACTACACAAAATAAGAGCTCATGGTGTAGGAAGTAACATATTAGCATGGATAAAGGATTGGTTAGCTAACAGCAAACAGAGAGTAGACATAAATGGGTCATTTTCAGATTGGCAAGATGTAACGAGTGGAGTGCCAGAGGGGTCAGTGCTTGGGCCTCAACTATTTACAATCTATATCAATGACTTGGATGAAGGGACCAAACATATGGTTGCTAAATTTGCTGATGACACAAAGGTAGGTAGGAAAGTAAGTTGTGAAGAGGACATAAGGAGCCTACAAAGGGATATAGATAGGTTAAGTGAGTGGGCAAAAAATTGGCAGATGGAGTATAATGTGGGAAAATGTGAACTTGTCCACTTTGGCAGGAGGAATAAAAAAGCAGTATATTATTTCAATGGGGAGAGGTTGGAGAAGGTACAGAGGGATCTGGGTCTCCTAGTACATGAATCAAAGAGTTAGTATGTAGGTACAGCAAGTGATTAGGAAGGCAAATGGAATGTTGTCATTTATTGCAAGGGGAATGGAATACAAAAGTAGAGATGTTTTGCTACAGTTGTACAGGGCATTGGTGAGACCACATCTAGAACACTGTGTGCAGTTTTCATCTCCTTATTTAAGAAAGGACATAATTGCTTTAGAGGTGGTTCAGAGAAGGTTCCCTCAACTGATTCCTGGGATGAGGGGGTTATCTTATGAGGAAAGGTTGGACAAGTTGGGCCTGTATACATTGGAGTTTAGAAGAATGAGAGGTGATCTTATTGAAACATATAAAATCCTAAGGGGACTAGAAGGGGTAGATGCTGAGGGGATGTTTTCCATTGTAGGAGAGACTTGAACTAGGGGCCACAGTTTAAAAATAAAGGGTCTCCCATTTAAGATGGAGATGAGGAGAATTTTTTTCTCTCAGAGGGTCGTGAGTCTGTGGAACTCCCTATTCCAGAGAGCGGTGGAGGCAGGGTCATTGAATATTTTTAAGGCTGAGTTGGATAGATTCCTGATTTACAAGGGAGTCAAAGGTTATAGTAGGTAGACGGAAAGTAGGGTTGAGGTCACAATCAAATCAGCCATGATCTTATCAAATGGCAGAGCAGGCTCGAGGGGCCGAATGGCCTGCTCCTGCTCTTAATTCATATGTTCGTAAAAAATTCCTGTGGGTTCCCATAGTCAGCACCGAGCAGAAGAAAATCTCCTTTTAAAAATTGGGCATTTTAAGTGCCTCTGTGGCAACTCATGGCATTTACAACCTAAGTTCTACTCATTGACTTGTAAAAACCTCCTCATCTACCCTTAAACTTCAAACAGTCTTAATTACACAAGTAATGAGGGAATCTTAAACTTCACGTCGAAAAGTGTCCAACAACTTTTAGTGGGTCTGAGGTTTAGATCATCGGCTGATGCATTCATATTTTGTTTTTGATCAGAGTGTTTGACTCAAGACCCTGTGATCAAACTCGACTGAAGTTCTCCGCCCTTACTGACAATACCTTTGCAAGAACATCAATATACAATGGGGTGGCAACTCAATGTGCTAGGAAACTACACAGAGGCTGCAAGTAGATATGGAGATGGATCTTTTAGTGCATTCACTCTACAACTACTGGTTCAAGCCTGTTATGTGCTTGGATACAACCTGTAAATTGCTGATGTAACAAACAGTATGTAATGATCCCAGAGCATTCTTAATATAATATTACCAATATATTACACAAATGACCGAGAAAATTAGGGTACAATATATTTATTAAAATATTGTGTCTATCGATACAAAAAAAACCAAACCTGCTTCTGGGCACATATGGATCACATTAACAGGAACTGCCAGCCCATATATAGTCAGCCTACAACTGACTGAATACATTGTAATACTCTCACAATATACCCATCAAAAAGATTAGTGATTCCACGCTGAGAACAAAAATTCTGAACTGCTTAAACTCCCGACCATCAGATCCTAACACCAGCAAGCACCCACACCATCCCAGCCCTGCCTCCCTCAGCATGATAAAGAAGACATGTATTTACACATCTCAAATTCATTTCATAGAATGAACTAGTTTGAAGTGATGAACGTAAGCAAATTTCCAAGGAGAAACAAAGTTGGACTGAGAACAGGAGAGACTGAAGAGGTGGCAAAGGACAGGGGCAAGATCATAGCACACATCTGGAGGAAACTAGGAGAGATACCATCAGGATCTTATTAAAAGGTTGGAGTTTAGTTTTCTGGGGTGTTCTTGCTCCCTTCAGTTCTCTCCCTTCTTCTCCTGAAGGTGCTGACTAGTTCTCAGGTACAGCTCCACACCCACCAACTGCCCTGTGGTACCTTGCCCAAGTGCCCATTCTTCTGTGTGAGCCGAGACAGTGAGTGTCTGGAACCTATTTGACAACAGGGACATCACAGCTGAGCACAATGGTGTCCTCGCCTGACATCAATGTGACGTTTTTCCAGGGGGTTTACTGGATGGAGAGCAGGAGCAGGAACCCCAACTGATGGGAACTGAGCAGGGAGACAGAGGAGGAGGAAACAAGGATAGAAACAAAAGACAGAAAGGGAAGAAGCAATAGTGGAAGGCAGAGAAAACAAGGGCGAAAAACAAATAGGGCCATTGTGCAAAATAATACTAAGATGACTAGCAATCTTAAAAAGACAAGTCTAAAGGCATTGTGTCTTAATGCGCGCATTCGCAATAAGGTAGATGAATTAACAGCGCAGATAGATATTAACGGGTATGATATAGTTGCGATTATGGAGACATGGCTGCAGGGTGACCAAGGATGGGAACTGAACATCCAGGGTAGTCAATATTTAGTAAGGACATGCAAAAAGGGAAAGGAGGTGGGGTAGCATTGTTCGTAAAGGAGGAAATCAATGCAATAATGAGGAAGGATATTGGCTCGGAAAATCACGATGTGGAATCTGTATGGGTGGAGCTAAGAAACACCAAGGGGCAGAAAACGTTGATGGGGGTTGTCTATAGGCCCCCAAACAGTAGTGGAGATGTCGGGGAGGGCATTAAACAGGAAATTAGAGACGCATGCAAGAAGGGTACAACTATAATCATGGGTGACTTTAATTTACATATAGATTGGTCAAACCAAATTAGCAATAATACTGTGGGGGAGGAATTCCTGGAGTGTGTACGTGATGGTTTTCCAGACCAATACATTGAGGAACCAACTAGAGAACAGGTGATCCTAGACTGGGTATTGTGCAATGAGAAAGGATTAATTAACAATCTTGTTGTGCAGGGTCCCTTAGGGAAGAGCAACCATAACATGATAGAATTCCTCATTAAGATGGAGAGTGAAGTAGTGGAATCCGAAACTAGGATCCTGATCTAAATAAAGGAAATTACGAAAGTATGAGGTGTGAGTTGGTTAGGATTGATTGGGGAACTTTACTAAAAGGGATGACGGTGGATAGGCAATGGCTAATATTTAAAGAATGTGTGCAGGAATTACAACAATTATTCATTTCTGTCTGGCGCAAAAATAAAAGAGGAAAGGTGGCTCAACCATGGCTTACAAAAGAAATTAGGGATAGTATTAGATCCAAAGAGGAGACATATAAAATTGCCAGAAAAAGCTGCAAGCCTGAGGATTGGGAGCAGTTTAGAATTCAGCAAAGGAGAACAAAGAGATTGATTAAGAGGAGAAAAGTAGAGTATGAGAGTAAACTAGCAGGGAACATAAAAACTGACTGTAAAAGCTTCTATAAATATGTCAAGAGAAAAAGATTAGTGAAGACAAATGTAGCTCCCTTACAGTCAGAAATGGGGGACATTATAATGGGGAACAAAGAAATGGCAGAACAATTAAACACATACTTTAGTTCTGTCTTCACACAGGAGGACACAAATAACCTCCCGGAAATGTTAGGGAGCCAAGGGTCTCGTGAGAGGAAGGAACTGAAGGAAATCAGTATTAGTAAAAAAGTGCTAGGGAAATTAATGGGGCTAAAGGCTGACAAATCCCCAGGGCCTGATAATCTACATCCCAGAGTACTAAAGGAAGTGGCCCTGGAAATAGTGGATGCATTGGTGGTCATCTTCCAAAATTCTATAGACTCTGGAACAGTTTCGACAGATTGGAGGGTGGCAAATGTTATAGAGTACCAATTGCTGCTTTTCCCATTGAGCAGCTGCTGAGGACTCAGTGGCTGGAATATCATCCATGATCTTGACTGAACTCCATCCTGTGACAACAAGTATTGTTATTTGAGTTGCGTTCTATTGGAATGACAGACACCCACACTAGTTTGATAGAAGGTTTGTGAAGCCAACTGGTTTTAGAGTGTAAATAACTTGTGGAAAGTCCCTGTGAGGAACTCATGGTGCAGGGAAAATAAATTAATTATATCATATGTTAAATCTTGCTTCACTTGGTCCAATTAGTTGGCAAAGATTTATTTTTTGGTGTTAAGCACTAGCTATTAATACTGTGATCTAATACGGTTATTGGAAACTCAGATTCCAACAGAGTCAGAATAACATTGTTACAAGACAGGATCAGTCTATTTTTCTCTGTGGTATGCAAGGTGTGGTTTAGAACTGTCAATTTGATCCTTCCTGGTGTTAATGGTCATTTGTTTACTGGAACTTACCTGTTATGATAAACCATTGAGTGAATTTAGTGATCATCAGAGTGAGTGACATTAGCGTTGGGGAAGGAGCCATGCTTTCAATTTTGTCACCCAGTGTCAGCATCGTGTTTCTAGGTCAGATATAGCATTGTTTAGACGCAGAGTAAAGCTCCACACTATCGTCTCAGTGCGTTTAAACCCTGACCAGTACGATATTTTCATTTTCCAAACATGACATTCTGGTTCCACTCTTACCTATCCAGTCATAGCCAGAGAATCTTCTGCAATGGTTTCTCTTCTCGCCCTGTTACCTCTACAGTCCCCCAAGGATCTGTTCTTGCCCCCCACCCCTCCTTTTTCTCATCCACATGCTGCCCCTCGGTGACATCATCCAAAAACACGGCAGGTTCCACATGTACGCCGACAACACCCAGCTCTAACAAATCATGGTACAATCGGCCCCACTTTCCGTAATGCTTTTGATACTTCTCTCTGTCACTTCTGGGGGAGAATGGACTTTGTTCCCATTTTGAGGTCTGAATGTTGCTGTGCTTTTATTAATATTTGTTTCTTCCTTGTAGCTACTTCCTTTTAGAATGTGGACTGGGTTTGTTCGGGTGTTTTCCCTGAATCTACGACACACAAAAAGAACGTGGTACTGGTGAGAGGCACAGTGTTGATCGTGGGGCGGCCAGTTCCAACTAATAATGGCATTTTCAATCACATACTGCCATCTAGTGAGAGGCCTAAGCAAGGAAAAGTTAGTACTGGCTGACAGCAGGACTGATTACTTCAGCTTTCACTTCACTTCACATTATAGGGGGCAACACAAGAAGATGAGGGCGGGGGGGGGGGGGGGGGGGAAAGAGAGAGCTAGAGAGAGACTTTAAAGTGACTGCTGTTATGTCGGCATCTGTGACAGCCACTGTTCACACAGCAAAATTTCTCAAAGAATGAGATAATTAACCAGGTTTTTGCAGGATTTTAAAGTTACAATTTGGACCTCGTGTCATTGATGAACAGGGATTACATGAGAAACGAACCTTATGAAGTCCTTAGTCAGCTTTGGCCTATATAGCAATTCAGCAAAAAGGGAACCAGGGAATGTGAGGCATCAGTTCTAATCACATGATTGTCTTCCTTTTCATCCCAGACTGGTACAAAAGGAAAATAGTCAGATGTCGTTCACAAATAATCAACGTTAACCCAATGAAAAGCACACGTTGCAGCTCCAGAACAACCAATCAAATTAGGTTTTACAAGCATCAGGGCTCTGTTCGAGAAACCAGACAAGTAATTTCGGAGACAGTCAAACTGTAAGAACCTTGCTCACAGGACTTCCTGATGGGACATTTGCAAATGTCCTAGGTGGAAGTCATGATGTGGAGATGCTGGTGATGGACTGGGGTGGTGATCAATATCAATATTTCTGGGAGAACTTAGTGTCTCCCAATCCACATAAACAGAGGTCAGACAGCTCCCTTTGAAGTGACATCTGCATACCAGCCATGGATATGCATTGGCTCGACCCTGACTAGAGAATTACCAGCGATCCATTTTAGAAAAATCACAAAGCATTGGTGCTGCCGTCGTGCCTCAGTTTTGAATCTCCCAGCTGCTCAGCCATGCACCAACCACCTCTACTTCTGTGCTTCGCAATAACTAAGTTTTCCTATTTAACCATTTGAATAACATTGTTAATGATTTTCCTATTTAACCATTTATAACAATAGCATTGTATAAAAATAAGGACAGAATGGGTGACTTTAGTATAGGGACTGAATTATGTCTGTGAGCCCTGGTTCAACTATCTCTTGGCACATAACCCCACTTCATCTGAATACTTGGTTTTGTCTCCCAAGGTGCAATTCCAGATTGACTATATAGTAAAGGCATTTTTAACCAGTGCATTGGTGGGGAGGTTTACATAGCCAGTTCCCATTATAAATATGGGCATTGGGAATTTGTAAGAGGAAGACTTTGACATTATGTTGTGACCAAAACATGACAACAGGAAGTATTGACCAGAAACTTAACTGTACCAGCCACATAAATACTGTGGCTACAAGAGCAAGTCAGAGGCTGGGTATTCTGCGGCGAGTGACTCACCTCCTGACTCCCCAAAGCCTTTCCACCATCTACAAGGCACAAGTCAGGAGTGTGATGGAATACTCTCCACTTGCCTGGATGAGTGCAGCTCCAGCAATACTCAAGAAGCTCGACACCATCCAGGACAAAGCAGCCCGCTTGATTGGCACCCCATCCACCACCCTAAACATTCACTCCCTTCACCACCGGCGCACCGTGGCTGCAGTGTGTACCATCCACAGGATGCACTGCAGCAACTCGCCAAGGCTTCTTCGACAGCACCTCCCAAACCCGCGACCTCTACCACCTAGAAGGACAAGGGCAGCAGGCACATGGGAACAACACCACCTGCACGTTCCCCTCCAAGTCACACACCATCCCGACTTGGAAATATATCGGCTGTTCCTTCATTGTCGCTGGGTCAAAATCCTAGAACTCCCTTCCTAACAGCACTGTGGGAGAACCTTCACCACACGGACTGCAGCGGTTCAAGAAGGCGGCTCACCACCACCTTCTCAAGGGACGGGCAATAAATGCCGGCCTCGCCAGCGACTCCCACATCCCATGAACGAATTTTTTAAAAGTTTTGTAGGCAGGAACTGTGCGCAGATGTAAATTTTAAAACTACATTATAGATGACGATTCTTAGGATCTGAAACTGTATCATCTGAGTTACCATGAGCAATGCCATGAGAGGCTCGCTAGTGTATTCTAACTGTATGATAAAAATTAGCATTGTCCAGGCTGGTGAATTAAATAGTTTTAAGCACCATTTTCGGGTGCACTTACCCTCCGGGCTGCTGAGTGACACTGTTGTAATGTCCGGTTTTACCACAGTACTTTCTCTGGGATCTTGAGACTATAGTTGCGAGCAGGGGGTTGCTCGGCGGAAATAAAGCACAAGGGGGTCGGGGGGGCGTCATTCAAATCTGGGTAACTGTAAATCCTCCTATTTGCGCCAACTTTCTCCCCATCGCTCCTGAAGGCGTTAACTCTTACTGGGATTCCATGGGCACCATCTGATGATCTCCCCGGGGTGACCCTTCATCATGCGAAAGACTGGACAGGGAGAGTCTGTGGGATATTCAACTATGGGGGGCATCACAGTAAGATTCCATAATAACTTTCAAAAGGGAATTGGATAAATACAAAGAAGGGGAAATAGTTGCAGGGGAAAGGGTAGGGGAGGAGTAGGACTAATTGGAGAGCTCTTTTAAAGAGCCAGCACTGGCACGACGGGCCGAATGGCCTCCTTCTGTGCTGTGTGATTCGATGATCAGAGCCAGGCTTGCATCCTTACGCCGGGGGGGGGGGGGGGAGGGGGAATAGGAAGAAATGGAAATCTGAAATAAAATAAGAGAAACTCCCGGCCCGTCAGAGGTGTGAAGGGAAAAGGCGGGTTGAACATTCTGGACGCGGATGAGAAATGCCGGGTCAGGATCGGCACCAGAAATACCAAAGATTCCCACAGTTGCTCGGAGAAGCACAAGCCTTTACCCGTAAACCACCCTAAATGGGCCACTTTTAAAACAATTATCGATTTGTCCTTCAATATACTCTACCGCCATATCCAGCACCCGGTTTTGCCCCCACCCCGCCATCTTAACGGCTCCCAACCGTCACCGCACGCGCTCGCCGTTTAAATCGAGCGCGCGATGGGCGCGGGGCGGGGCGCCAACCGCCGCCGCCGCGCCAACTCTATAGCGCCCCCCTCGAGTCCTCGCTGGCCGGAGTCGGTACTGCAGCCCCCTCCGGCGGGACGAAAAGATAAACGTTGGCGAAAACGGTGCGGATTTTTTTGGGGGTTTTTCTTTTGAAACGATTACAGAAGTTACGGCGCTTTTTCATTCTTCTTCCGAGCGCTCTGGGTTAGGGGATCAAAAGGGCGAGTCGGGCGCGCGTTAGGCGGCTGGGTGGCGGGGTCCTTCCGCGGTTGCGAGGAGAGAGAGAGAGACTGTGGGTGAGGGCAGTTAAAATGGCGCAGGGCTGGCCAGGCTAGGCTGTGGGATGGTTATTTGTGAATACAGTTATTCCCATTGCTTTCTAGGAGTGCAAGAATAAGGGAAAAGTTAAATGGCACCTTTTACTGTGTGCCATTGTTTACCAGGAAGCACCGTTGGTGAAAATGGGCATGCAGTCAATCTGCCACTGGCACTTGGCCATTTATTGTCTTGCTTTATTGCTTGACTTCCCTGGGAGGTTGCCTCATTTGAAGGAGTTGGGCTTTAGAAGTGTCACCTGCTATGTAGTTCACCTTCTTGTGGTTCAGAAGCATCTCCACATCATGGTTCAGGTGCAGCGAGCGAGCGGGAGGGAGGAGATAGTGGAAGGGGCACGTGAGAGTTGAAATGCTAACCGAAGAGGCAGTGTGGTGTCTGAACGAGCCCAGGTTTTGGGCGGAGGACTGGGCTTCTCGAGTGCAGAGATTCAGAATTACTTGCCTTAGAATGATACAGCACAGAAGGAGGCCAGTGCCGGCTTTCGACTACGAACGATTGTCAAAGGATTGATCAGGGACCCACCGATTCACCCCACTAGGAGAGGAGAATCAGACTTGATGCCTTTTCTCACCTGCCTCCTCATAACCGGTTCGAAGGCTATGAGGAGGGAGCGGGGCGGTGGGATTAGTTCTGGATTGCTCTGGTGAAGAGCTGTCACAGACAGGATGGGGCAAATGGCCTCCTGCTGCTCTGTAAGCCTCAATGGTTTGTGTCATAAATATGTGTCGCGGTTTCGATATCGGAGGAAATCTTTCCCCAGAGCGGCGTTGGCAAAGTCTTAGGGACGGATTGCACCGTCGGCCAGGAAGGAGGGGCAAGGACGCTTTCTAGCTGTAGTTAGTTTGTGATCTTAAAAAAAAATGCAGGATCTGATAAGAACATAACTTGTGTCTTTCAGTTGCTGAGTGAAGATGGGGCGCTCGTCAAAAGATAAACGTGACATTTATTACCGCCTAGCGAAAGAGGAGGGGTGGAGAGCGAGGAGTGCCTTTAAATTGCTGCAGCTGGACGAAGAGTATAACCTCTTCCAGGGTATGAATCACTATTATAAGAGCATGTAACTCCACCTCTACACCTCCCTCTCCTCCTTTAAGACCCTCCTTAACATCCCACCTCTTCGACCAAGCTTTTTATCAATCCTCCTTTGCTTGGCATCTTTTATTACACCTCTGTGAAGCACTTTGGGACATTATATAAATGCAGGTTGTTACTGTTCTAATGCTCTTCTGCTCTTCTGGCCGGCCTCTCATCTTCCAACCTCCATGAACTTGAGTTCATTCAAAACTCTGCTGCCTGTATCCTGACTTGCATCAAGTCCTGTTCACTCATCACCCCCAGTGCTCACTGACCTACATTGGCTCCCGGTCCGGGAACACCTTGATTTTCAAATTATCATCCTTCTGTTCAAATCCCTCCATAGCCCTCGCCCCCCTCCCTATCTCTGTGACCTCCTCCAGCCCCTACAACCCTCCCGGATCTCTGCGTTCCTCCAACTCTGGCCTCTTGTGCATCCCCCACTTCCTTTGCCCCACCACTGGGGGCCGTGCCTTCAGTCTTCTGGGTCCTAAGCTTTGGAATTTCCTCTCCACCTCTCCTCTTTCCTGCTTAAAACAGTGCCGAGTTAGTTTATCTGTAGCGGCGGGAAGGGTGCTACCATTGTCCTGGATTAGGGAGGGGAGAGTAGAATCTGGAATCCAAGTCCTGATCACTCTCTAGTGACAACCTCCCCCCTTCTTCCATTGGAAATGCAGGTGAGGAGAGGATCAGACTTGGCTGTGATGGCTCCTGCTGTCGAATAGCTTTCTGACACTCACCGTCGGGGATTTCACATGAGGAATGGCCACTCTGCTGAGGGCTGGGACGTTTCAAAGTCTTTAAATATTTTAGCTCTGTTAAGCAGTGCTGTAAAATCAATAAATGATTTTTTTTCCCTTCCCCCAGGAGTTTGCAGAGCAGTGGATCTGTGCGCTGCCCCCGGGAGCTGGAGTCAGGTCCTGAGCCGGAAACTCAAGTAAGTTTTAGATGGGAGCCTTTCCCTGATTTCAACCTAACTGTACTATTAAAAGTCTTGTGTTGTGCACGTACGTTCTGTCCACCGACCTCACTTCCTGTTGTCACGATCTTTGGTCACACTTTGTCAACATTTACCATTGTAAGCTGCTGCGCAATGTTTCCCATTCAATTTTGCCATGTCAACCGTCACGGTGCAGTTGCAGGCACTGGTCACTGGGTGGCTTTGTGGAGCTGGGTTTTCGCAGTTGTTTCCAACTCCTTAATTGACCGTGGCGAACAACACAGAAAATTCACTAGGATATTCCCCCGCAAACCATACAATTACGTAGAATTTTACAGCACAGAAACAGGCCATTCGGCCCAACTGGTCTATGCCGGTGTTCATGCTCCACACGAGCTGCCTCCCACCCCTTTTCATCTCACCCTATCAACATATCCTTCTGTTCCTTTCTCCATCATATCTTTATCGAGCTTCCCCTTAAATGCACCTATGTTATTCGCCTCAACCACTCCCTGTGGGAGCGAGTTCCACATTCTCACCGCTCTCTGGGTAAAGAAGTTTCTCCTGAATTCCCGATTGGATTTATTAGTGACTATCTTATATTTATGGCCCCTAGTTTTGGTCTCCCCCACAAGTGGAAACATCTTCTCCACGTCTACCCTATCGAACCCCTTCATAATCTTAAAGACCTCAATCAGGTCACCCCTCAGCCTTCTCTTTTCTAGAGAAAAGAGCCCCAGCCTGTTCAATCTTTCCTATGAGTATAAGCTCTCAGTTCTGGTATCATCCTTGTAGATCTTTTTTGCACCTTCTGCAGTGCTTCTATATTCTTCTTGTAACATGGAGACCAGGACTGTGCTCAGTGCTCCAGATGTGGCCTAACCAAGGTATATGGAGACGGAGCACTGTGCACAGTGCTCCAAGTGTGGTCTAACCAAGGTATAAGGAGACCAGAACTGTGCACAGTGCTCCACATGTCGTCTAACCAACGTTCTAAACAAGTTTAATGTAACTTCTCTGCTTTTCAATTCTGTCCCTCTAGAAATGAACCCCAGTGCTTGGTTTGCCTTTTTTATGGCCTTGTTAACCTGCGTCACTACCTTTAGTGACTCGTGAATCTGTGCCCTTAGATCCCTTTGCTCCTCTTCCCCATATAGACTCTTATTTTCCAAGGAGCATGTGGCCATGGTTTCAGAGACTGTCTCTACGCTCCATCCGTTCTGCCTTATCGTTGACACCCATCGTCTGGTGGGCACAGCGCCCCAGACGTTCTGCTTTCATGTCCCTGCTCTCCCTTGTTGGCGCCCGACTGTTGGCGCTCGTGGATGCCCCGTTTCCAGTCACCGCCCCCCTGCCCTAAACCTTCTTGTTTATTTTTTTGTTCCTGCGCACAGAAGGGAAGATGGCAAGAGCTCGGAAATCAAAATCGTTGCTGTCGATCTCCAGGCCATGGCTCCTCTCCCTGGAGTCATCCAGATCCAGGGAGACATCACCAAGGTAACACAAGGGATCGTACAAGATTTTCTTTTTCCCCTCCCTGTCCCCCCTCCTGGAGCGAGGAGTTGTGGAACCCATATCCCAGCGCAAGTGCAAGCCGACCTTCGGTACCTGACCCGCGTGGCCAGTCTCCGTGCGTGACCCCGTGTGTCCGCAGCCTGTTTGATTGTTGAGGGCATCACAGCCAAGGCCGATCCCTTCCTCGCCCGACATCCACACACACACTTTCCAGCGGGAGGTTCTGTGTGGTGACCACATTTATTTGTTCGCTCCCTAGCCTAAAGGGCACTGATTGTAGTCCCACCACCCTGGCTGAGATTGGCAAACGCAGCATACACCAGGGATCGAACCGGAGAGTTTCTTGGTCTGTATGGCTCAGTATGAGACGACAACAACAGCAATGTGCATTTATCCAGCGCCTTTAACATAGTAAAACACCCCAAGGCGCTTCACAACAATATGACTTCGAGCCACATAAGGAGATATTAGGACAGGTGACCAAAAGCTTGGTCAAAGAGGTAGGTTTTAAGGAGGAGAGAGAGAGGCGGAGAGATTTAGGGAGGGAATTCCAGAGCTTAGGGCCCAGGCAGCTGAAGGCACGGCCGCCAACGGTGGAGCAATGGAAATCGGGGGATGCGCAAGAGGCCAGTGGGGGAGCCAAAAAAAAAGTCTGAAAGTCATGCATCAGGCTATAAAATTACCCCCTCTGGGACGTTAGTGCGACAGACTTGGGAAAGGAAGTGGAGAATCCTCCCATGATGCACTGCAGCAAGTCGCCAAGGCTTCTTCGACAGCACCTCCCAAACCCGCGACCTCTACCACCTAGAAGGACAAGGGCAGCAGGCACGTGGGAACAACACCACCTGCACGTTCCCCACCGAGTCACACACCATCCCGACTGGGACATATATCGGCCGTTCCTTTATCGTCGCTGGGTCCAAATCCTGGAACTCCCTCCCTAACAGCACTGTGGGAGAACCTTCACCGCATGGACTGCAGCGGTTCAAGAAGGCGGCTCACCACCACCTTCTCAAGGGCAATTAGGGATGGGCGATAAGGGCCAGCTAGATAAGCACAAAGGATATGTTGATAGGGTGAGATGAAGTAGAGGGAGGAGGCTCGTGTGGAGCATAAACACCAGCATAGACCAGATGGGCCGAACGGCCTGTTTCTGTGCTGTAGACTCGATGTAACTCTGTCTATATAAATGTCGGCTTTGCCAGCGACGCCCCCATTCTGAGATTGAACTAAAAATATGGCTGCTCATCTCTTCTGTCTTGTAGGTTTCTACTGCCCAGGAGATTATCAGGCATTTTGAGGGAGAGGCCTCAGACCTGGTGGTTTGTGACGGAGCGCCTGACGGTACGATTACAGTTCCCCTGCGTGTACGCCAAGTGTCGGGTGGGCAGTTCAGTGCAGTCTCTGGCTGGGTTCCCAGCGGGTGTGGGTCCACAGCGCAAACTTGCTCCTAACCTGACACTGGGCCGTCTCACTCAGAGAGGCCACAGGGTGGCTGGTGCCGGAAGTGGGGATATTGTATGGAGCACTTCCCTGAGGCTGCAGCTGAGGCACATTGTTGGGACATTTAGAGAGAACTTTACTCTGTATCTAACCCGTGCTGTACCTGCCCCGGGAGTGTTTGATGGGACAGTGTAGAGGGAGCTTTACTCTGTATCTAACCCGTGCTGTACCTGCCCCGGGAGTGTTTGATGGGACAGTGTAGAGGGAGCTTTACTCTGTATCTAACCCTGTACCTGCCCCGGGAGTGTTTGATGGGACAGTGTAGAGGGAGCTTTACTCTGTATCTAACCCGTGCTGTACCTGCCCCGGGAGTGTTTGATGGGACAGTGTAGAGGGAGCTTTACTCTGTATCTAACCCTGTACCTGCCCTGGGAGTGTTTGATGGGAGAGTGTAGAGGGAGCTTTACGCTGTATCTAACTTGTGCTGTACCTGCCCTGGGAGTGTTTGATGGGATAGTGTAGAGGGAGCTTTACTCTGTATCTAACCCGTGCTGTACCTGCCCTGGGAGTGTTTGATGGGACAGTGTCGAGGGAGCTTTACTCTGTATCTAACCCGTGCTGTACCTGCCCTGGGAGTGTTTGATGGGACAGTGTAGAGGGAGCTTTACTCTGTATCTAACCCTGTACCTGCCCTGGGAGTGTTTGATGGGACAGTGTAGAGGGAGCTTTACTCTGTATCTAACCCGTGCTGTACCTGCCCTGGGAGTGTTTGATGGGACAGTGTAGAGTGAGCTGGGTTTGAACCAGTACAGACAGAACTGGATGAAAGTCTCTTGGCAGTGAAGCAGGAGAGGTGTAGCTGAGTGAAGCAGTGATCTAGGTTGAGCTGCAGCCCAGACAGGAGGGATGAAGTTTGTTTTTTCCCCTGCTATGTCGATATTTCTCCCTGTAACTATGGTGCTGTGACTTCTAACGGTTCCTTATGTAAATATCTCTTTCCATTCCAGTAACCGGTCTCCATGATATCGATGAATATATCCAAGCCCAACTGCTGCTGGCGGTAAGTCCTGTTAAAAAGCCTTTGCCTTGATTAACCAGTATACGTACAATGTCCGTTCGCAAGGCAGATGGGATGAATGTCTCCTCTTTGATGGCTGTTAGGGGTTGGAGGGCTGCCATCTTAGATTAGGGAATTGGAGAGCTGCCATCTTAGATTAGGGAATTGGAGGGCCGGATCTTAGATTAGGGAATTGGAGGGCCGGATCTTAGATTAGGGAATTGGAGGGCTGGATCTTAGATTAGGGAATTGGAGGGCCGGATCTTAGATTAGGGAATTGGAGGGCTGGATCTTAGATTAGGGAAAAGGATGGCAGCCATCTTAGATTAGGGAATTGGAGAGCTGCCATCTTAGATTAGGGAATTGGAGGGCTGCCATCTTAGATTAGGGAATTGAAGGGCCGGATCTTAGATTAGGGAATTGGAGGGCTGGATCTTAGATTAGGGAAAAGGATGGCAGCCATCTTAGATTAGGGAATTGGAGAGCTGCCATCTTAGATTAGCAATTTTATTTTTAATCCCACAAGCTTTCGGGGGCTTTCCCCTTCCTCAGGCGGTGTGGAAATGACATTTTCGAATCCTTCGCATTTTAAGATCACAAAACAATGCCTGGTGATTACTGCCCGTTGCCAAGGCAATCACAGTGAGCAGACAGAAAGGTGTCACCTAAAAAGGCCACCGAATATACAAACCCCAAAAAAAGAGAGAGAGAGAGAGAGAGAGATAAGGAAGACAGTCAATGACCCGTTATATTAAAAACAGATAACATTTGTTCGCTGGTGGGGTTACGTGTAGTGTGACATGAACCCAAGATCCCGGTTGAGGCCGCCCTCATGGGTGCGGAACTTGGCTATCAATTTCTGCTCGACGATTTTGCGTTGTCGTGTGTCTCAAAGGCCGCCTTGGAGTATGCTTACCCGAAGGTCGGTGGCTGAATGTCCATGACTGCTGAAGTGTTCCCCGACAGGGAGACAACCCTCCTGTTTGGCGATTGTTGCGCGGTGTCCGTTCATCCGTTGTCGCAGCGTCTGCATGGTCTCGCCAATGTACCATGCTCTGGGGCATCCTTTCCTGCAACGTATGAGGTAGACAACGTTGGCCGAGTCACAGGAGTATGAACCGTGCACCTGGTGGGTGGTGTCCTCTCGTGTGATGGTGGTATCTGTGTCGATGATCTGGCATGTCTTGCAGAGGTTACCGTGGCAGGGTTGTGTCGTGTCGTGGACGCTGTTCTCCTGAAAGCTGGGTAATTTGCTGCGAACGATGGTCTGTTTGAGGTTGGGTGGCTGTTTAAAGGCGAGTAGTGGAGGTGTGGGGATGGCCATGGCGAGGTGTTCGTCGTCATTGATGACATGTTGAAGGCTGCGGAGAACATGGCGTAGTTTCTCCGCTCCGGGGAAGTACTGGATGACAAAGGGTACTCTTCGTCGTCCAGTACTTCCCCGGAGCGGAGAAACTACGCCATGTTCTCCGCAGCCTTCAACATGTCATCAATGACGACGAACACCTCGCCATGGCCATCCCCACACCTCCACTACTCGCCTTTAAACAGCCACCCAACCTCAAACAGACCATCGTTCGCAGCAAATTACCCAGCTTTCAGGAGAACAGCGTCCACGACACGACACAACCCTGCCACGGTAACCTCTGCAAGACATGCCAGATCATCGACACAGATACCACCATCACACGAGAGGACACCACCCACCAGGTGCACGGTTCATACTCCTGTGACTCGGCCAACGTTGTCTACCTCATACGTTGCAGGAAAGGATGCCCCAGAGCATGGTACATTGGCGAGACCATGCAGACGCTGCGACAACGGATGAACGGACACCGCGCAACAATCGCCAAACAGGAGGGTTGTCTCCCTGTCGGGGAACACTTCAGCAGTCATGGACATTCAGCCACCGACCTTCGGGTAAGAATACTCCAAGGCGGCCTTCGAGACACACGACAACGCAAAATCGTCGAGCAGAAATTGATAGCCAAGTTCCGCACCCATGAGGGCGGCCTCAACCGGGATCTTGGGTTCATGTCACACTACACGTAACCCCACCAGCGAACAAATGTTATCTGTTTTTAATATAACGGGTCATTGACTGTCTTCCTTATCTCTCTCTTTTTTTGGGGTTTGTATATTCGGTGGCCTTTTTAGGTGACACCTTTCTGTCTGCTCACTGTGATTGCCTTGGCAACGGGCAGTAATCACCAGGCATTGTTTTGTGATCTTAAAATGCGAAGGATTCGAAAATGTCATTTCCACACCGCCTGAGGAAGGGGAAAGCCCCCGAAAGCTTGTGGGATTAAAAATAAAATTGTTGGACTATAACTTGGTGTTGTAAAATTGTTTACAATTGTCAACCCCAGTCCATCACCGGCATCTCCACATCTTAGATTAGGGAATTGGAGGGCTGCCATCTTAGATTAGGGAATTGAAGGGCCGGATCTTAGATTAGGGAATTGGAGGGCCGGATCTTAGATTAGGGAATTGGAGGGCTGGATCTTAGATTAGGGAAAAGGATGGCAGCCATCTTGAAACTAAGCATTAAACTCAGTAAAACCCCATTCATTTGAAAATTCCGACAAATCATTGACGTAAACTACAGGGATTCCTGTAGATAATGGGTCACGCTGCGTGGTCTTTGTACTCCCGGACAAAGTTAACTGTGTGGCTTGTCTCATGTTCCCTGTCTTGTTTCCAGGCTCTTAACATCACCACCCACGTGCTGAAACACGGAGGGACCTTTGTAGCAAAGGTAGGTGTCCACTTGGACCTGGCACACCGCTCCCGTTCTCTTTTGTGTTAAGGGATGTTTCCTGCATATTCAGTAGGGCAGGACTGTCAATCTTTCTTTGGGCTAATCCTTTTTTTGGGGGGTGGGGGGTTTATTTTAAAATATTTTTAATTTGCGCCAATTTTGGCGTTTTCGTCCGGTTCAAAGGAAAGCACAAAATCGAGTGACAAACGGAAACCCTGAATATCAGCTTCAGGGACTGCAGGGAGAGCGATACTATAATAAAAATTCAGCCAGATGTGTGCGTGTGATCCACCACTCCCTTCGCCGCACTGTCGGCTGCCTGGGCCCTAAGCTCTGGAATTCCCTCCTTCAACCTCTCCGCCTCTCTCTCCTCCTTTAAGGCGCTCCTTAAAACCTCCCTCTTTGACCCAGCTTTTGGTCACCTGTCCTAATATCTCCTTATGTGGCTCGGTGTCGTCGTTTGTCCGATTTACGCTCCTGTGAAGCGCCTCGGGACGTTTTACTGCCTTAAAGGCGCTGGATAAACGCAGGTCTTTGTTGTTGATCGAAGGGTGAGACCCAGCTCTGATGCTGCTGTCGATCAAACGACGGGCCTGGCAACCCCCCGCCCCGTAAAGTGTGGCCCAGCTGGCCGAGACGGGAGAGTTGAGAACTTTTTGCCCCAGCAGGGGGAAGGGGAGGGGAGAGGAGAGAAAGTTGTGCTCTGACCGGCCTGTTTCTGATTGCCTCCTTGCCCGATTTCCCATCGCTTCGCAACTCCCGACAGATCTTCCGCGGGAAGGACGTCACGCTCCTGTACTCACAGCTGAAGATCTTCTTCTCCGAAGTCACGTGCGCAAAGCCGCGGAGCAGCCGTAACTCCAGCATCGGTAAGAGTCTTCCCGGCCGGGCGTAAGGGTTGCCTTTCGTTTATCGTAGCGGGGTGGGGGGGGGGGGGGGGCGGTTGGCCAGGTGCTACGCTCGGTTGGGCCCCCCGCTGTTCTTTCACCTCTGGGGGGAGGGGAGCCATCTCTGGACCCAGCCCGGTGAGGATCTGCCTTGAGATTGGGAGCTTCCTCGAGCCCAGTTGCTCACTCGAGGACGTTCCGCTGATGCAGTCCCGCGGGGAGTGTTTTGCGGCCGCGGAGGTTAAGGGTGTATTATCCACCGTGCAGATGTGTTAGCAGGACAGGAACATCAATTTTGAAAAGACGAGAATTAAAACCTGCAAAGTAGAAACGACCTTTTTCACTCGATGTCTTTCTACGACACAAACCTGTCTTGTCGCACTTTGGGCACCAGATTCCGCTCGTTCAGAAGTAAAAGTGTACAAAGAAAGCCCATCGTTTGCTACTGATTTCTTCCGACCTTTGGGGAGGAGCCTGGGATTTATAAGCAGCCGCCAATCTACAGGCACTTCCTGCAGCAATTAGCCTCTGACTGACCTCACGCGGCGCCTGATTACAGAAATTTGATCGTGTGGCCTCATGGGGACATCAACTCAGTAAGAGAATGAGAGTGTGTTCACACTCCTGATCTTAGGCTGCTTGGGGCAGGGGGTGGGGTGTGGGGGGGTGGGGGTGCCAGTTGGAGGACCTTTTTGTGGGTTTGCTCCTGGGCCTGGCCAAAACCGTCATCCACAGGCCCAGGACGGGTAGGACCCACGGGGCAGGTCGCTCTGGCGGCCTGTCTCGCTTCTGCGGGTCTTGTCTGTGCCCGGTTGGTCCTGGAGAGGGAACGCGCGGTGCCCACCGGAACGATCAGAGCTTTCCACGAGCGGCGGGCGTCACAAGACATCCATTGATCAAAACGGACAAAATACCGAACTAGTTCGTCCAGTCTGATTGGGCCCTGATTTAGATTGATCTTAGCGGTGCCCGCTTGAAAGGAGGTACTTGCAGTTCTGATTTTTGAGGGTGCCACCTTTACCAGTCTAATCAGTAGGCATGTTGCAATGTTTCTGTTGTAAAACAGGGTGTCCACTGAGCTACCGTGAGCAATGCCACGGGAGATCTGCTAGTACGACGAATTTGGGAACAAAGGACTAGACAGAGACTAGACCTAAATTTATTCCAAAGACTGTAAAACTGACGTTAAAATAATGACTCCACAGCCCCCGTTAATTAGCTGCCGCCTAACTCGGGGTTTGACTATTGCGAGGATGTAGAACGTAGGGTTGGTGTTTCGAGCCTGGGCCGACTCTGGTGTTTTCTCTTCCGCAGAAGCGTTTGTGGTGTGCCGGGGTTACTCCCCGCCCGAGGGGTATGTGCCCAACATGTCCAACCCGCTGCTGGACCACTGCTACGGTAAGAACAGGCCCCCTCCTCTGTACCGAGAGTTGGGAGCGCCGATGGATTTCTTCCCTCTGAGCCCAACGCGTCTCTCTCCTCAGACTCCGGCTCGTCCGACTCCCCGATGCCGCGAGGACTAATCATCCCCTTTTGTGTTTCCCTTCCCTCTGTTGCAGACGTGGACTTCAACCAGCTTGAAGGCCCCAACAGGGTGATAGTTCCTTTCCTCGCGTGTGGAGATCTCAGCGCGTACGACTCGGACAAGACCTACCCCTTACAGGTAGGAGCAGCCAGCTACTGCACTATTGAGAGATGTCCGAAGCCCGAAAGGTAACTGGGAGTGTGGTTCACCGTGCTTAGAACCCATTGGAGCTCTCCACGGAGCAGCAGAGCGCCGCACTGTCGGAGGGGCAGCGCTGAGGGAGCGCCGCACTGTCGGACTGAGGGAGCGCTGCACCGTCGGAGGGTCAGCGCTGAGGGAACGCCGCACCGTCGGAGGGTCAGTGCTGAGGGAGCGTCGGAGGGTCAGTGCTGAGGGAGCACCGCACCGTCGGAGGGTCAGTGCTGAGGGAGCACCGCACCGTCGGAGGGTCAGTGCTGAAGGAGCGCCGCACTGGAGGACGAGACGTTAAGCTGAGTCTGCCCTCTCTGGTGGACGTAAAAGATCCCGTGGCACTCCCCACTCGAAAGAAAAATTATTTGCATTTCTACAGCGCCTTTCACAACCTCAGGACGTCCCAAAGCGCTTCACGGCCAATTAAGTACTTTTTTGAAGTGTGGTCACTGTTGTAATGTAGGAAATGCAGCAGCCAATTTGCGCACAGCAAGATCCCACAAACAGCAGTGAGATAATGACCAGATGATCTGTTTTAGTGATGCCGGTTGAGAGATAAATACTGGCTGTGGTACACCGGGGAGAACTCCCCTGCTCTTCGAATAGTAACGTGGGATCTATTACGTCCACTATAGAGGGCAGACGGGGCCTCGGTTTAACATCTCATCCGAAAGACGGCCCCTCCGACGGTGCGGCGCTCCCTCGGTACCGCCCCTCCGACGGTGCGGCGCTCCCTCGGTACCGCCCCTCCGACGGTGCGGCGCTCCCTCGGTACCGCCCCTCCGACGGTGCGGCGCTCCCTCGGTACCGCCCCTCCGACGGTGCGGCGCTCCCTCGGTACCGCCCCTCCGACGGTGCGGCGCTCCCTCGGTACCGCCCCTCCGACGGTGCGGCGCTCCCTCGGTACCGCCCCTCCGACGGTGCGGCGCTCCCTCGGTACCGCCCCTCCGACGGTGCGGCGCTCCCTCGGTACCGCCCCTCCGACGGTGCGGCGCTCCCTCGGTACCGCCCCTCCGACGGTGCGGCGCTCCCTCGGTACCGCCCCTCCGACGGTGCGGCGCTCCCTCGGTACCGCCCCTCCGACGGTGCGGCGCTCCCTCGGTACCGCCCCTCCGACGGTGCGGCGCTCCCTCGGTACCGCCCCTCCGACGGTGCGGCGCTCCCTCAGTACTGTACTGGGAGTGTCAGCCTAGATTATATGCTCATGTCTCTGGAGTGGGGGCTCGAACCCACGACCCTCTGACTCAGAGGTGAGATTGTGAGACCCACTGAACCCCGGCCGACACCAGATGGTTCAGTGTATGGTTACATGTTTGATTGATTTTTAACCAGTAACTCTTGCGTTGCTGCCCTCTCTCCAGCTGGATCCCAGCAAGGAGTACACCTACACTCCACCCACCCAGCCGCCCATCCGCCCTCCGTATCAGGAGGCCTGTTTCTTAAAGAAGAACAACCTGTTGGCAAAGGAGAGCCGGGCACCGCCTTCGGAGAGCCGCACGCAGGCGTCGGAGAGCTGGGCGCCGCCTTCGGAGAGCCGCACGCAGGCGTCGGAGAGCTGGGCGCCGCCTTCGGAGAGCCGCACGCAGGCGTCGGAGAGCCGGGCGCCGCCTTCGGAGAGCCGCACGCAGGCGTCGGAGAGCCGGGCGCCGCCTTCGGAGAGCCGCACGCAGGCGTCGGAGAGCCGGGCGCCGCCTTCGGAGAGCCGCACGCAGGCGTCGGAGAGCCAGGCGCCGCCTTCGGAGAGTCCCGTGTTGCTGGAGCAGCGAGACATTGTGGAAGCGGTCGGAGGCCTGTCCGTGACGGAGAGGACGTCAAACAGGACCGAAGATTTTTAAAATCGAAGACAGGCTTTGATGAGAAAAGGGGGAAGGGCTTTGAGTTTAATGTTTTAATCAAAACTCTGAGAGTTTTTTAAAAAATTGATGACTAATTAAAAGTGTAAAGAAATAAGTATGTAAGTGTTTTTCGGGGTTCAACACAGGATGGTGGGAGCTACAATGGTTTAATTCCCCTAAATGGAGAGGTTCTAACTATCAGGAAAGACTGAACAGGCTGGGGCTCGTTTCTCTATAAAAGAGAAGGCTGAGGGGCGACCTGATAGAGGTCTTTAAGATTTTGAAAGGATTTGACAGGGGAGACGTAGAGATGATGTTTCCACTTGTGGGGGAGACCAGAACTAGGGGCCGTAAATATAAGATAGTTAGTAATAAATCCAATCGGGAATTCAGGAGAAACTTCTTTACCCAGAGAGTGGTGAGAATGTGGAACTCACTCCCACAGGGAGTGGTTGAGGTGAATAACAGAGATGGATTTAAGGGGAAGCTGGATAAACACATGAGGGAGAAAGGAATAGAAGGATAGGGTGATATGGAGGGAGGAGGGTCATGTGGAGCATTAACACCGGGATAGACTAGATGGGCTGAATGGCCTGTCCCTGTGCTGGAAATTCTTTGTGTATTGCAGACCCCTTCTATCCTGGCACCACACTCTCTGGGCCATGGTGGAGCCTGCTGCTGAGCCAGGTTTCTGCCAGTGTGTGGCGATGGTACACCATCCAGAGTGAGTGCTCATTATTCAGCACCTCCCCTCTCCTCAGTCGCTGGTACTACTAATCCCTGAAAAACACTGGGAATTCTTCCCAGACCCTCGGGCACTGTTACCTGTGGCCCGTTACTGGATGTACTAGCTGTGTCAGCCGTGGTTTATCGGGTTGCACGCTTGCCTCCGAGTCAAGGGTTGTGGGTTTGAGCCCCTGCTCCGGAGACTTAAGCACAAAATCTATGCCAACATTCCCAGCGCAGTGCTGAGGGAGTGCCGCACTGTCGGAGGGTCGGTGCAGAGGGAGCGCCGCACTGTCGGAGGGTCGGTGCCGAGGGAGCGCCGCACTGTCGGTGCCGAGGGAGCGCCGCACTGTCGGTGCCGAGGGAGCGCCGCACTGTCGGTGCCGAGGGAGCGCCGCACTGTCGGTGCCGAGGGAGCGCCGCACTGTCGGTGCCGAGGGAGCGCCGCACTGTCGGTGCCGAGGGAGCGCCGCACTGTCGGTGCCGAGGGAGCGCCGCACTGTCGGTGCCGAGGGAGCGCCGCACTGTCGGTGCCGAGGGAGCGCCGCACTGTCGGTGCCGAGGGAGCGCCGCACTGTCGGAGGGTCGGTGCCGAGGGAGCGCCGCACTGTCGGAGCGTCGGTGCCAAGGGAGCGCCGCACTGTCAGAGGGTCGGTACCGAGGGAGCACTGCACAGTTGGAAGTGCCATCTTTCGAATGAGAGGTTAAACGGAGGCCCTGCCTGCTCCCTCGATTGGATGTAAAAGACCCCAAGGCCACTTCAGAAGAGATGGGGAATTATCCCCGGTGTCCTTGGGCCAGTATTTATCCCTCAACCAACAATATCACATTGCTGTCTGTGGGATCTTGCTGTGCACAAATTGGCTGCTGCGTTTCCTACTTTACAACAGCGACCACACTTCATAAAAGTGCTTCATTGTCCTGCAAAGCGCTTTGGGGATGTCCTATGGTCGTGAAAGGCGCTGTGGAGATACAAGCTCTTTCTCTTCCTTAAAGACCCATCGTCGGGGACAGGACTCAAAACAGACCATCTCCATCCATTGGACCCCTGATTTCCCACTGCACTTTTCATCTCAAACCCTGCAATAGCCCGTCCGCCAAAAGTTTATATAACGATCCCAACGGGGATCCTTCCGGTTAAGGCGTTCCCACGGATTGAAACGCTAAATGCAGCTCACTTCGGCCAGCCTTTAATTTGGCCGGTGGGGAGTCTGCAGACCGTCTGCCCGTTAAGGCCCCCACGTTCCTCTTCCCCGACATTAGGGGCTTCGCCTGCCCCATGCTCGTCAGCACACACACACACACACACGAGTTCGAGTCACCTAACTGCACTCGAGTGCCTCAGCGGGTTTAAATCGGGCATCAAATGCGGGTGGGAGTCGGGGCTGTGGTAGGGATGCTACCCCTTTGTTGGAGAGGAAAGGAAGGGGAAATTCATGTCCAGTAATCCTTGATGGGAGAGTGGATGTTGGGTGAGCAGGCTCAGCTGTGATGCTCTCTACAGTTGAATAGTCCATCATTCACTGAACAATTGGCACTCGTGGGAGGGAGCCGTAGACTCTCCCCCGCCATACCAGGAGGGGAAGAAACATTGGAGAGAGAGAGTGCGCGCAGAGCAAGAAAGAGTCAATTGCTGCATTATATAATTTAATTTTTTATTATTAAATACCAACCAGGCAACATTGCAAACCCTTTCACAAGCAGATTTACAGCCACAAACACAGCACCTCATACACAGCATCACCCTGTTTGTCACGACTACCCAAGTCTGCACTGCCAACCCACCACGCCTCAAACAGCTACCACCCCATTTAAAAGGGCAACAGTTTACAAAAATCTACCAGCCCACCTGCAGGACCTTCCCTCACTCAGTGAGAGAGCTCCTGAGAGACAAACCCAACAAAATATATTAATTAGAAGGGGGGGGTGCCCACTGGTCAAATCATGCCTTTAATTACATAGGAGTCAGGGACCAGTGTTTTAGGGATCGCAATCTGCGATTCCACCCGTTTTTCCTTCAATCAGAAATCAGGGCCTTAATTGCACGTTTTGAGAAACAAGATAGTGTTTTACAAAGATTTTATTAAATAAAATGAAAAATGTTTTAAAAACATACAAACTAAGCAGTTCGACACAATTCGCCCGCTTGCATTAAATATCTCATTCACCCTCCTCTTAAAATAAAGGCTGATGTTCTATTTCTGTAGCACCTCAAACGGACAAAAGCACAATTAATCACAAGCGTATGTAGGCAAATGCTGCAGCCGCTTTGCACACAGCAAGATCCCACAAACAGCGGTGAGACGAATGGACAGTTGCGGTGATGTTCGAGAGGAACGTTGGCCCCAAAGACAACGGGAGGACTCCCTGCTCTTCCAATAGTGCCGTGGGATCTTTTAACACCCGCCCGAAACACTGGTACAGACAAACGTCCTGAGATTAGCGTCTTCCCCTCGGTTTAACCTCTCGTCCAAAAGACAGTGCAGCGCTCCCTCAGCACTGCACTAGAGTGTCAGCTTGGATTATGGGTTCAAGTCTCCGGAGTGGGGCTCGAACCTACGACCTTCTGACCCAGAGAGACTGCTACCGGCTGAACGGAGACCCAACACTTAAACGCTGCAGCCTCCACACTTTATCCCCACTCGCTTGTGTCTTTGCGTTAATAACAGATCCTGAAGAACCCCCCAGAAGATAAGTTGAGACTCGGCTCAGTTGGTAGCACGCTCGTCTGAGGCTCAGAGGATCGTGGGTTCGAGCCCTGCCGTAGGACGTGAACTCCTAATCCAGGCTGACACCGCAATGCGGTACCGGGGGAGAGCTGCACTGTCAGAGGAGCCGCCCTTCGGATGGGACGTTAAACCCAGGCTTTTCCCCCCCCCCGTCCGCGTGTTTGGGTGGATGTCACAAACAGTGTGAAGCTAGTTGAAGAGCAAGGCGTTCTCCCAGTGTCCTGGACAACAGTTCCTCCCTTAACCGACACAGCTGTTTACGGGATCTTGCTGTGCCGCATTCGCCTCGATAACAGTCGTGGCACAAAAATAACTATGAAGCACGCCAAGACATTGGGAGGGACGTGATAAGGCGCTAGATAAATGCACGCTTTTGCCTGTCCTAATGTCTTGCCAAACAGCAGTTTATAGCAACAGGAGAAGGCCATTCAGCCCCTCGAGCCTGTTCCGCCATTCAATGAGATCATGGCTGATCTGATTCTTAACTCCATTTACCCGCCTTGGTTCCGTAACCCTTAATGCCCAACAAAAATATCTCAATCTCAGTTTTGACATTTTCAATTGACCCCCCCCCCCCCCAGCCTCAACAGCTTTTTTTCTGGGGGGAGGGGGAAGAAGAGAGTTCCAGATTTCCACTGCCCTTTGTGTTAAGTTTCGAAGCATCAAACCCACCGAGAACGAGGGAGCAGCAGATCAAGCAAACAAATCTCAGGCCAACGTTTCAGGAATGATAAAATGGCCTTTTAACAATTCCCCGTCCATTTGTGTCTCAGTCACAAGGGGAAAATATTTGTAAACAGGCCCTGCCCCATAAAGTGAATGTGTATATATTCCAATATTAGCCTTGAAAGGACACAGATTTACGGTAAATGGAAAAACGGGGGAGATGAGGAGACTTTTTTTTTAAAAACAGAGCGAGTTGTTCTGATCTGGAATTCACTGCCTGAAAGGGCGGTGGAAGCAGATTCAATAGTAACTTTCAAAAGGGAATTGGATAAATACTCGACGGGAAAAAAGTCACAGGGCTACAGGGAAAGAGCAGGGGAGTGGAATTAATTGGATAACTCTTTTGAAGAGCCAGCACGGGCACGATGGGCTGAATAGCCTCTTTCTGTGCTGTATCGTCCTATGATTCACCCGTTAGCTGGTCTGGGACCGTACCCACACTTTAAACGCTCCACTGTGCTGACTGCACTCCCACAGCTTTGAGACAAAACACGGGACACTCAGATGGTGATCGATCAGTTTAGGTTCAGTATCAGACCATGAAAGGGAATGATTCACTCCCGTCTGGGACTGTACGGCCCCGTGTGTGTCTCAGTGTCAGCTCCTGTACATGGACAGTACACAGTGGGTAAAAGGGAATGATTCACTCCCGTCTGGTCCTGTACGGCCCCGTGTGTGTCTCAGTGTCAGCTCCTGTACATGGACAGTACACAGTGGGTAAAATGTATGTGTGAGCATGAATGGAAGAATTCTGACAGAGATAAGCTTCGTAATAAAAGAGAAAACAGACACCCATTTCCACCTCAGAACGTCCCAAAGCTTCACAACCAATGAAGTAATTTTTCTGAAGTGTGGTCACTGTTGTAATGTGGGCAACGCGGCAACCAATTTGCGCACAGCAAGATCCCACAAACAGTAATGACCACAAAACCTGTTTTTTTTTTAATATAAGCGAAGTTGGTTGAGGGATAAATATCGGCCCCAGGACCCCGGGGAGAACTCCCCCTGCTCTTCTTCCAATAGCGGCCGTGGGATCTTTTACATCCACCTGAGAGGGGCAGACGGGTTTAACGTCTCATCCGAAAGGGGGCACCTCGACAGGGCAGCGCGCCCCCCCCCCCAGTACCGCCCCTCCGACGGGGCAGCGCGCCCCCCCCCCCCCCCAGTACCGCCCCTCCGACGGGGCAGCGCGCACCCCCCCCCCCCCAGTACCGCCCCTCCGACGGGGCAGCGCGCCCCCCCCCCCCCCCAGTACCGCCCCTCCGACGGGGCAGCGCGCCCCCCCCCCCCCCCCAGTACCCCGCCCCTCCGACGGGGCAGCGCGCCCCCCCCCCCCCCAGTACCGCCCCTCCGACGGGGCAGCGCGCCCCCCCCCCCCCCAGTACCGCCCCTCCGACGGGGCAGCGCGCCCCCCCCCCCCCAGTACCGCCCCTCCGACGGGGCAGCGCCCCCCCCCCCCCAGTACCGCCCTTCCGACGGGGCAGTGCGCCCCCCCCCCAGTACCGCCCCTCCGACGGGGCAGCGCGCCCCCCCCCAGTGGGAGTGGCGGCCTGGATATTGTGGTCTAGCGTCTGAAGTGGGGAGGGGGGAATGGGGATTTCTGAGCGTCGCTGTCCGTTTCATTCCGGCCGCGGCCTCAGGCCGTAAGCAGACTCCCCTCTCGGAGAAAATGAGCCGCTGTGCTGTAACAGAGCTCACGCACGATCCCGTCCTTCACACCACCACAGCTTCCCGATACAGCAGGCGTTCGGGCTCTAAGCCGCACTGGGAGCGCCCGGCGGTCCCTGTGTTACACCGCCTCATCCCCCCCTCCTTCTGAGCACACGGGAGAAGAACATGCAAGCATCCGCGCCGACTTGGTTGGTTTCAGGCAGGAGACGTTTGCGACAGTTCCCGGCCAGGGTTCGGGCTCCTCGCCGCTGTCCAGCGCCCCTCCCCTCGCGGGGAGCGCCTCGGACATCGCCCGCTGAGCTCGCACGTACCGGGAAGGGGAAGGAGGAAAGAGAATTGGGGGACTCGGGCAGCGAGAGGCCACTTGCCATTCGGGTATACCTGGGACATTTTTACTAGCCTCCTAGCAACCAGCTAACGCCATTCTGCTGCGTCACACTCGGCTATTGCGGGGGTTAGGGTTAAAGTGGAAAGAGAGGAGCCGGCACACCTGGGACACATTTCCTTGCCTCTTAGCAGCTATTGGGGGAGGGGCAGGGAAGCCTGGGAGTAGGTCTCCCAGGGAGACCAAAACCACAGGCGAATTTTATTCAAGAGAACTCTGTATATTGCAGCTGCTTCAAATACAACTCTTCATATATTTCTATTTTATATTATATATATATAAAAAAAAAACCACCGGCTAACAGCCAGTCATGCAAAGAAAACTTCGGAACGGGAGAGTCGCCCCCAGTTACTTCTGTTCCCGACGCCATATAATGACCATTCCCTTGGCGTCGCTGGACGCCAGCAAGCTCTCGTCGCAGTTGAAGCTGACGTCCAGCACGGCCGCACTGTGACCCTGGAGCTTGTTCACGATGGCCTTGGTGGCCCTCTCCACGTCGAAGAAGTAGACGCACATGTCCTCGCTGCCGGTGACTGCCGGGGGTGGGGGAAAGAGAGAGAAGGAACCATCAGCAGGCCGTTCCGTGAGTCCTTGCGGGTTAGATACAGAGTAAAGCTCCCTCTACACTGTCCCATCGATCACTCCCAGGGCAGGTACAGGGTTAGATACAGAGTAAAGCTCCCTCTACACTGTCCCATCAAACACTCCCAGGGCAGGTACAGGGTTAGATACAGAGTAAAGCTCCCTCTACACTGTCCCATCAAACACTCCCAGGGCAGGTACAGGGTTAGATACAGAGTAAAGCTCCCTCTACACTGTCCCGTCAAACACTCCCAGGGCAGGTACAGGGTTAGATACAGAGTAAAGCTCCCTCTACACTGTCTCATCAAACACTCCCAGGGCAGGTACAGGGTTAGATACAGAGTGACGCTCCCTCTACACTGTCCCATCAATCACTCCCAGGGCAGGTACAGGGTTAGATACAGAGTAAAGCTCCCTCTACACTGTCCCATCAAACACTCCCAGGGCAGGTACAGGGTTAGATACAGAGTAAAGCTCCCTCTACACTGTCCCGTCAAACACTCCCAGGGCAGGTACAGGGTTAGATACAGAGTAAAGCTCCCTCTACACTGTCCCGTCAAACACTCCCAGGGCAGGTACAGGGTTAGATACAGAGTAAAGCTCCCTCTACACTGTCTCAAACACTCCCAGGGCAGGTACAGAGTTAGATACAGAGTAAAGCTCCCTCTACACTGTCCCATCAAACACTCCCAGGGCAGGTACAGGGTTAGATACAGAGTAAAGCTCCCTCTACACTGTCCCATCAAACACTCCCAGGGCAGGTACAGGGTTAGATACAGAGTAAAGCTCCCTCTACACCGTCCGACAAACACTCCCAGGGCAGGTACAGCACGGGTTAGATACAGAGTAAAGCTCCCTCTACACTGTCCCATCAAACACTCCCAGGGCAGGTACAGGGTTAGATACAGAGTAAAGCTCCCTCTACACCGTCCCGACAAACACTCCTAGGGCAGGTACAGCACGGGTTAGATACAGAGTAAAGCTCCCTCTACACTGTCCCATCAAACACTCCAAGGGCAGGTACAGCACAGTGCTTAATTCACGTAGATTAACTCATTATAGGTTCAGAATGCAGAGTTGCCCAGGTTTAACGTTGAGCTTGTACCATTCCCACGCCAGCTCTTACCGACACAGGCCCCCTGTCTGAAGGACATGAGGGGACAGAAGATGCTTCGGACGGGGTTGGAGGTCTGCTGAATCTGGAAGGTCCTCTTCAATTGAAGTGCTCCTTCATTGTCCACCACCCTGTGAACAGAGACACGGACACTGAGGACTGAGGGGGGGACGGGATAACGTTCCCACTGGCAGGAGGGTCGGGAACCAGAAGACACAGATTGAAGATAATCCGCAATTGCACCGGGGCGGAGATGAGGAGAATGTTTTTTTTACGCAGTGAGTTGTTCTGATCTGGAATGCGCTGCCTGAAAGGGCGGTGGAAGCAGATTCAATAATAACTTTCAAAAGGGGAATTGGATAAAATTCACAGGGCGACAGGGAAAGAGCCGCGGGGGAGCGCGACGAATTGGAGAGCTCTTTCAGAGAGCCGGCACGGGCACGATGGGCCGAGCAGCCCTCCTCCTGCGCTGCGCGATTCGACGAGAACCGGCCGAGCTTCACAGCTCCTACGACCGACAGCTAACGAGATATGACGGGGACGGGGGAGGGTGGGGTGCGGAGCTCAGAGGGAGGTAGGGGAGGAGACTGAAAGGGAAAGGTCAAGGGGGCTGGTGGGCGAACTCTGCGCCTATGGAGGGAGGGGACAGGCAAGAGAGGCCAGAATGGGAAGAGTGGAGGCCGTGATTGTAGGGGCAGAGCGGAGTGAGGCCAAGGAGGGATTTGAAGACAAGAGGAGAGATTTTGACGTCAGTGCACAGAGGGATTGGGGGGGGGGGGGGGGGGGGGGGGGGGAGAAAGAGTGTCGGTCAGCGACGGGGAGGGGCCCGAAAGGCATTAGGCACAGGATAGAAAACATGGTGGGTTTCCCCCCACTGCACAGGAATACACACACACCGGACAGAGACAGCCCAGCTCTCCCCCCGACACACACACCCGGACAGAGACAGCCCAGCTCTCCCCCCGACACACACACCGGACAGAGACAGCCCAGCTCTCCCCCCGACACACACACCGGACAGAGACAGCCCAGCTCTCCCCCCGACACACACACACCGGACAGAGACAGCCCAGCTCTCCCCCCGACACACACACACCGGACAGAGACAGCCCAGCTCTCCCCCCGACACACACACACACCGGACAGAGACAGCCCAGCTCTCCCCCCGACACACACACCGGACAGAGACAGCCCAGCTCTCCCCCCCGACACACACACCGGACAGAGACAGCCCAGCTCTCCCCCCGACACACACACACCGACAGAGACAGCCCAGCTCTCCCCCCGACACACACACACCGGACAGAGACAGCCCAGCTCTCCCCCCGACACACACACCGGACAGAGACAGCCCAGCTCTCCCCCCCGACACACACACCGGACAGAGACAGCCCAGCTCTCCCCCCGACACACACACCGGACAGAGACAGCCCAGCTCTCCCCCCGACACACACACACACACACACCGGACAGAGACAGCCCAGCTCTCCCCCCCGACACACACACCGGACAGAGACAGCCCAGCTCTCCCCCCGACACACACACCGGACAGAGACAGCCCAGCTCTCCCCCCGACACACACACACCGACAGAGACAGCCCAGCTCTCCCCCCCGACACACACACACACACACACACACACACACACACCGGACAGAGACAGCCCAGCTCTCCCCCCGACACACACACCGGACAGAGACAGCCCAGCTCTCCCCCCGACACACACACACCGGACAGAGACAGCCCAGCTCTCCCCCCCGACACACACACACCGGACAGAGACAGCCCAGCTCTCCCCCCGACACACACACCGGACAGAGACAGCCCAGCTCTCCCCCCGACACACACACCGGACAGAGACAGCCCAGCTCTCCCCCCGACACACACACCGGACAGAGACAGCCCAGCTCTCCCCCCGACACACACACACCGGACAGAGACAGCCCAGCTCTCCCCCCGACACACACACCGGACAGAGACAGCCCAGCTCTCCCCCCGACACACACACACACACACACACACACACACCGGACAGAGACAGCCCAGCTCTCCCCCCCGACACACACACACACACACACACACACACCGGACAGAGACAGCCCAGCTCTCCCCCCGACACACACACCGGACAGAGACAGCCCAGCTCTCCCCCCCGACACACACACCGGACAGAGACAGCCCAGCTCTCCCCCCGACACACACACCGGACAGAGACAGCCCAGCTCTCCCCCCCGACACACACACACACACACACACACACACCGGACAGAGACAGCCCAGCTCTCCCCCCGACACACACACCGGACAGAGACAGCCCAGCTCTCCCCCCGACACACACACCGGACAGAGACAGCCCAGCTCTCCCCCCGACACACACACACCGGACAGAGACAGCCCAGCTCTCCCCCCGACACACACACCGGACAGAGACAGCCCAGCTCTCCCCCCCGACACACACACCGGACAGAGACAGCCCAGCTCTCCCCCCGACACACACACCGGACAGAGACAGCCCAGCTCTCCCCCCGACACACACACACCGGACAGAGACAGCCCAGCTCTCCCCCCCGACACACACACCGGACAGAGACAGCCCAGCTCTCCCCCCGACACACACACACCGGACAGAGACAGCCCAGCTCTCCCCCCGACACACACACACCGGACAGAGACAGCCCAGCTCTCCCCCCCGACACACACACCGGACAGAGACAGCCCAGCTCTCCCCCCGACACACACACCGGACAGAGACAGCCCAGCTCTCCCCCCGACACACACACACGGACAGAGACAGCCCAGCTCTCCCCCGACACACACACCGGACAGAGACAGCCCAGCTCTCCCCCCCGACACACACACCGGACAGAGACAGCCCAGCTCTCCCCCCGACACACACACCGGACAGAGACAGCCCAGCTCTCCCCCCCGACACACACACCGGACAGAGACAGCCCAGCTCTCCCCCCCCGACACACACACCGGACAGAGACAGCCCAGCTCTCCCCCGACACACACACACCGGACAGAGACAGCCCAGCTCTCCCCCCGACACACACACCGGACAGAGACAGCCCAGCTCTCCCCCCCCGACACACACACGGACAGAGACAGCCCAGCTCTCCCCCCGACACACACACCGGACAGAGACAGCCCAGCTCTCCCCCCGACACACACCCGGACAGAGACAGCCCAGGGCTCCCCCCGACACACACACCGGACAGAGACAGCCCAGGGCTCCCCCCGACACACACACCGGACAGAGACAGCCCAGCTCTCCCCCCGACACACACCGGACAGAGACAGCCCAGCTCTCCCCCCGACACACACACCGGACAGAGACAGCCCAGGGCTTCCTCTTTACCTGTACAGCAGCAGCTTGTCGACGCAGGCATTAACCAGCAGGGAGGGGTCGCGGGCCTCTCGACTGATCCAGGAGCGAGCCGAGATGCTGGTAATGGAACTACCCTCGCTCACTACCAGTCTCTTTGCTTTGGTCAGCTTCCCTGCGGGCAGAGGCGGCAAATCACACAATTTACAAACACGGAGAGAGCGCGAATCAATGCGGGAGCGATCCGGGTAGAAACGACCCAGCAACGCGCTCACGGCAGACGCCATTTTCAGGGGCGGCGTTAATCTGGTTAGTTTAAAACTCGGAAGGTCCCGACGGGCTGCCCGAGGGGGGTCAGTGATTTCAATGGGCCGCTCGGGACGGTGTTGGGCCACACGGAGCAGGAAAGCCCCAAGGCTCCATCCCAGTGTCTGCTGAGGGGAGCGCAGTAGGGGAGGGGCACTGCAATTGGCTTCAGCCTGCCAGGGTCAGGGTGGCTGGGGGGGGGTGAGGACATCAGTAGGGGTCCTGCTCCTGATCTGTATCCAATGAAACGACCGACCGTGTGCTTGAGGGGGGGATAACCAGTGGTGGACTTGGCTGCAACGCCCTTCATGACCGAATAGCCTGATAACACTCACTATTCGGGTTCGCACGTGAAAAAAATGGAAACTCGGGTGAGACTCCAGAGGGGCGGCGCCCGGCTCTGGCTCAGGACCCTCGGCCTGGCCTGCGATGCCCCCCCACAGTTGAATACCCCACCGACGCTCAAGTCTCCCCCACAGGTGAAGAAAGGCTGACTGGGTGAGGTGCAGGTGGGCGGCCGGGGCCTGTGGAAGCGACCCCCCGGAGGGTCGGGGCAATTCGGGGGGAGGGACCCCGAGGGCCGCGCTCGCGGTGCGCAGAGGTAGATCCCGTCTCTCCTACCTGTGGCCATGTCGAAGAGGAAGGAGAAAATGCTTCCCCGGTCGTCGCCGGCCCAGAGGATGCGCCCGGGGGAGTCGAAGGAGAGCGAGAGGACGCGGCCCGTCAGCTTGCTGGAGCCCCCCTTCACCTTCTTGCCGGTGGAGATGTTCATGACGTGAACATTGTGCTTGTTATTCCCAACCTGCCACCCACACGGGACAGAGACACACAAAGCTAATCAGGTTCAATTCCTGTCCACAAACCTTACTTCCCATTGTCCTGACTTTGCCAACCACATTTCCCCGTTGTAAATTGCTCGCCAATATTTCCCATTGGGTTTTTGCAATGTCAACAGTCACGGTGTAGTTGCAGGCTCCGGCCACCAGGTGGCACCTTGGAGTGAGTTTGACTCTTCCCAGCTCCATCGCCATGGATAAAGAAAACCTCATCTCCATTAACTGACCCTCGGCAACGCCACAGGCAATTTACCAGGCAATGCAGGGCCAGGGAGATTTTCCTCATTTTAAAATCCTGTTATTAAGTTCTGGGTCAGAAGGTCGTGGGTTCGAGCCCCGTTCCAGAGACTCGAGCACATAATCCAGGCCGACGCTCCCGACGCGGTACTGAGGGAGTGTCCTCTTTCGGATGAGACGTTAAACCGTCTGCCCCTCTCAGGTGGATGTAAAAGATCCCACGGCCACTATTGGAAGAAGAGCAGGGGGAGTTCTCCCCGGGGTCCTGGGGCCAATATTTATCCCTCAACCAACATCACTAAAAAACAGATGATCTGGTCATTTATCACAATGCTGTTTGTGGGATCTTGCTGTGCGCAAATTGGCTGCTGCGTTTCCTACATTACAACAGAGACCACACTTCATGAAAAAGTATGTCATTGGCTGTAAAAAAGAAAGACGGGTATTTCTAGAGCCTTTCACCACCTCAGGACGTCCCAAAGTTTTTCACAGCCAATGAAGTACTTTTGAAGTGCGGTCACTGTTGTAATGTTTAAGATACAGCAGCCAATCTGTGCACAGCAAGATCCCACAAACAGCAATGTGATAATGAGCAGATCATCTGTTTTTTAGTGATGTTGGTTGAGGGATAAATATTGGCCCCAGGACACCGGGAGAACTCCCCCTGCTCTTCTTCCAATAGTGGCCGTGGGATCTTTTACATCCACCTGAGAGGGGCAGACGGGGCCTCGGTTTGTCTCATCCAAAAGACGGCATCTCCGACCGTGCGGCGCTTCCTCGGCGCGAGCTGGTGAAAGGATGCTCTTTGTTCCCTTGCACCTACCACGGTCAGGTTGTTGTTCATGGGCTGGAAGGTGCAGCAGAGGAGCTCCGAGCAGTCGGGATCCGGGATCTCACGGATGCACTTCCCGTCTTCCGTGGCCCAGATCCGCATGGTGGCGTCCAGCGAGGTGGAGACAATGACGTCGTTGGAGAGGGACCAGGCAAAGTCGGTCACGCCCCTCGAGTGGCCCTTCAGCACCCGGAGCACGGCCGGAGGGGGTGGGCACGAGCTGGAAGATGGAGATGGTCCCGTCCAGCGAGCAGCAGGCCAGGCGGTTCTTGTCGTCGTTCGCAAACTGCACTTTGGGAACTGTCCGGAACAAATAATAAAATAAAAATACACAATGACGCATTTATTGTCGAGAGGATAGCAGAACCCTTCATAAACTAAACGGTATGGTTTTAAACGGGGGTGCAGCAGCAGAGAGACCTGGAGGTTCACAGACACTGATCTCTGAAGGCGGCAGGGCAAGTTGATCATAGCATCATACAGCACAGATGGGGGCCATTCGGCCCATCGTGCCTCTGCCGGCTCTCCAAGAGCTATCCGATTGGTCCCACTTCCCCCTGCTCTTTCCCCACGGCCTTAAAAAAGGAAAAAAAAAGTCTAATTTCCGTTTTGAAAGTTACATCGAGTCTACAGCATAGAAACAGGCCATTCGGCCCAACTAGTCCGTGCCGGTGTTTATGCTCCACACCAGCCTCCTCCCTCCCCTCTTCTA